>NC_061114.1:132182741-132212567 GCF_002878395.1 Capsicum annuum | reverse complement strand
ATTATACAGTTAAGTTTGATGGGTTCGAATTGATAAGGCTTAGGTCCCCATGAAGATGGCGCAGATACCCTGTTATGAATTACTGACGGTTGTTGCTCGTGTTTATGTATGTCAAGTTTTGAGAAGGGATCAATATTTGGTGTCATTACAGAGATCCAATAGCGATTGGACTTAAGTTTAAGTGTGCATTAGACTCTGAAAAGGCCTTCGAAGCCTCACACTACATTAAACAAAAATAGAAAACTAATAGAAATTCTCCTGGCCTAAATTTATATAGAAGGGTTGTTAGGGGTGATGATTATATACTATAAGGAGCTGAAGGAGAATGCCTGCGAGAGAAAGGGCAGTTGATAAAAGACTATATCATCTGAGATCTAATTGAAGAGGAGACATAGGATAGAAAGGAACTTCTAGCGAATCTGGCCGATGAAATTATCTTAAAACATAAGAAATCTGAATCAAGTGCAAATATGAAAGTGTATCTGGTAATGTAAATTTGTCTGTTGTCTCTATGAAAGAAAAATAATGCAGATGGACACTTTGCTAGGAAGCTGCGACTAGGTAGCTTGGTCGGTATTATCACCTAGATAGAAAATAGCAGAAGACCAAGAAAGCAAACTTACGGGCTTCGAGGGTTGAAATGATGTACAGTAAGTCTAGAAAACTTGTGCCAACAACAACTATAGTTAAAGTAAGGAATCTAAGTGAAGATGACAATTTCTGAAATTTAAATTGTATCCCATGCCTTCTTTTTTGTAGTTCCGATTAGTTTCACAACTATTGACCTGATTGAAACCACAAACAAGATTGAAAGACAGATTGAGTGTCATTACTTCCATAGTAATATGGATTAATTGATTGTGTTTTCTTGTCTTAGCATACTTTCAACATTTCTTGGAGAAGATCAGAGGATTGCTGTAGTATGTGAATCCCAATAATTTTCAAGTTTACCTCCAGCTTATCGCTGCTGTCTTTGAAGTTGGTATAGAGTTTCTGGTCTCTTGTGAGCTCGATCAGGAACAGTTTCTCCTTCAAAGTTGTGGCATTAAAGAAGGCCTTCATTAGAAGCTTTAAAGGATAAATAGAGGGTCGTTGTGTTTGTTTTAGGTTAAAATGTGTTTATGCACATTCAAGATGTGGTCCCAACTGTTGAATAACTCACTTTTATCGAGCGTTGCTCAATGCAGCTTGCTCAACCAACCTTTAAGGGATTTGATAAATTAATAAATAATGAGTTATGTTACATTTGATCTAAACCGACTCTACCAACCCTATCAAACATTATGTAACTCTAGGCTCATTACCCTATAAAAAAACTTTGCTTGAGTTAGTGGACAAATCAAACGAGCTCAATCTCTCAGCCTTTCTGTTGATCTCTCTTTTCTAATATAGATGACAAGATATTTACCATGAAAAAGTCTACACCGTCAGCAGAAGGCATTATTAGTAATGTACAAGGGCCACAGAAGAAAAATTTCAACTCCCCTGTCTTGTTCAAGTATCTGAAAAAGAAAAATTTCAAATCCTCTATTTTCCACTATTGAGCAATGTATAGAGGAGTTGAAATGTACGACAAGCTTGTACATAGCTCAACAGTGCAAGACAGAGGATTTGAAATTTTTCTTCTTCGAATACTCAAGCAAGACAGAAGAGTTGATAATTTTTCTTCTGTGGCCCTTGTACATTACTAGTAATGCTTTCTGCTGACAGTGTATACTTTTTCATAGCGGATATCTTATCATATATATTGGAGAAGACCGATCAGCAGAGGCTGAGAGATTGAGCTCATTTGATTTGTCCACTACTCAGACAAATTTTTTTAATAAGGTAATGAGCCTGGAGTTACATAAAATTTGATAGGCTTTGTAGAGTCGGTTTAGATCAAACATTACATAACTCCTTTCTTATTAATTTATCAAATCCCTTGAAGGTTGGTTGAGCAAGCTGCATTGAGCAAAGCTCGATAAAAATGAGCTATTCAATGGTTGGGACCACATCTTGACTGTTCATCAATACATTTAAACCTAAAAACATACACAACGACCCTACATATATCCTTCAAGTCTTTTGAAGAAAGTATTTTGAAGGGCTTCTACAATGCCATAATGTCGAAGATAGTATTCCTAATCGAGCTCACAATAGATCAAGAACTCTATACCAACTTCAAAGATGGCAACGAAAAGATTGAATACCAAATAGGCAAGCTAGAGGCAAGCTTGAAAATTATTGAAATTCACATACTATAGCAAGCCTCTGATCTCTCTAAGAAATTTTGAAAGCATGCTAAGGCTAGAAAACATAATCAATTATAACCTTATTGCTAAGGAAGTAATGACACTCAAACTGTATTTTAATCTTGTTTGTGGTTCCAATAAGGTCAACAATAATGGACCTAATCGAAACCACAAATAAGAATACATGGGATGCAATTTAAAATTCAAAAATTGTTGTTTTCGCATAGATTTCTTATTTTAACTGCAATTGTTGTTGGCACAAGTTTTATAGACTTACTGTACATTATTTCAACTCTCGATGCCTGTAAGGCTACTTTATTAGTCTTCTACTATTCTCTAGAATCTATGTGATAATCCCGACAACGCTACCTATATGCAGTTCCCTAGAAAAATGACCATCTATACTATTTCTCTAAGAGAAATAACATACGAATTTTTCATTACTGGATACAATTTCATATTTGCACTTGATATAGATTTCTCATGTTTTAAGATAGTTTCATCGGTCAGATTCGCTAGAAGTTACTTTCTACCCTATGTATCCTCTTTAATTAGCTCTCAGATGATATAGTATTTCATCAACCATCTATTTTTCCTCGAAGGCATTCTCCTACCGCACCTTCTGGCATATAATTATCACCCCGATCAACCCAACTATATAAATTTGGGCTAGGGCAATAACTATATTGATTTTGTTCTTGGTTGAAGCAGTGAGAGGCTTCGAAGACCCTCTAAGGGTCCAATACACCCTAAAAGTTAGTCCAATCGCTATTGAATCTCTTTATAATGCCACCAAAACTAGATCTCTTTACAATGCTTGACACATAACATGAGCAACAACCGACATTAAATCTAAACAGAGTATCAAAACCATATTTATGGTCCCCCAGCCTTATCAGTTCAGACCTATCAAACTTAACTGTAAAATTACAGATATCTTGTTTCAATGATCAATGATTAATTGGTAAAAACAGCATTAACAAAATCAGTGTACTCTATGTGTGTTTCCATGATAACATTATTAGTAATATATACCTCCCACATAGGAAGTGGTTTTATCTGCATATAGCTTGTTCCTCCGAACCCATCTTTACTATAGTCTCTTGTGTTGGTCAGGCAAAAATTGATCAAATTTTAGTTCGTTATATCTACAAAGAAGAGGGAAAAAATGATGTCACAGAAAGAATATTATCTATCTATTGTAACAGATGTAGAGTCTGTTGCAATAGATGTGGAGTCTGTTACAATAAATATGGAGTTTGTTGCATCAGATGTGGAATCTATTACAATAGATGTAGAGTTTGTTGGAATACATCAAACCAACCTTGCTGATGGTTTGATTTATTCCAACAGTTGCTCCATCTTTTGCAACATCAACAACAATATAAAATACAAAGAAACAACAAATAAAAAACATCAACAACAAAGAAATAACAACATTTGTTCCAACACCATCAACAACATCATCAACAACAAAGAAACAATATCCTTTTTCCAACACCAACAACAACAACACACCACAAGTTCCAACAATGCCAACCCCACCAACAACATCAATAACAGCATCAACAATAAAGAAACAAATAAAATACATGTAAAAAAATGATACTGCCAACAAAACTTTTAAACTTCTCCCAACAGATGACTTTTTTGGCATATTGTAATAAAAATTCTTGATTTATTTATTCAACTCTTAAAGGTTCCTTCAAATTTTTTAAATAAATATGATATCAGTAAATGGTAAGTAAATAAAAAAAATAGATATAAATAACTTGCAAAGAAGAAAATAAAAATTAAAGAGTAATAGTGATCCATAACCTAATGTCAATAGGGGATCAAAACAACAATTTCAATCGAGAAAATATATGGATTGATTTAGATCCGAAAGGATCTGTATGAGAAAGAGAAGAGAAAAGAGAGAAAAAAGTCTGTGATAATCCTAAAGAGGAGAGAAAGAAAAAGATGAGAGATGAATAAAATAAATTTAGGGATGAAGCCAAACTAGAGATGAGATAATTCTAGATGTATTATGTATGTAGATGTGGATTTCAATATTCATTAATTAATAGTCATTAATAATTTGAGGGGTAGGATGAAGACTAGTGACATTGAAAAGACAAGATAAGACTACTCAATTAACTCATTTTTGAGTCATCCAAGAAATATTTTTTACCTCCTTTAGTAGTACTACTTTATCTACTCGGATAGAATCTTGCTTTAAAATTAAAAGAAAAAAAAATTCAAAAAGATATGTCATTTGTTGCAATAGATAGCAATATCTGTTTAAAAATCCCAACAGCTCAGTCATCTGTTACAACATATATCAATATCTGTTTAAAAATCCCAACGCTCAGTTATCTATGACAACAGATGCAAATGTCCATGTAATAATTAAATCAGCTATGTCATCTGTTACAACAGATATCAATATTTATTTAAAAATTTCCAACAGCTCAGCATATGTCACAACAGATTCAAATGTCTATTTGATAATTAAATCAGATATGTCATCTGTTGCAATAAATATGAATATCTATTTGAAAATTTCTAATATCTCAGTCATTTGTTGTAGTAAATTTCATTGAAATATATTTAGGTAGAACTAGGGATGAATGAATGAGTTCATAGGATTAACTACAACTTCAATTGAGTCTTTGCAATTGCATGGTGTTGGTATTGCATTCATCTCGACCCAAGTCATCAATCGATCACAGTAAGTTGAAAAGATTCTCATTAACTTAATATTAATCTAGTACCTAAATTGATTTAGGTGGAACTAGGTATGAATGATTTCTCATTAACTTGATGTTAAGTGATGTTGGGTGTATTTATGCATTCTACCATCACTATTCTAGCCTTTTTAGCCTTGTTTTGAGAATGATTCGTATTCTATATGAGTTGATAATTAGATAAATATGTATCAAAGTGTTAAATCATGTGTTTATGATGTTCAAAGTGAGTTATAAACAAGTTTGTACCTAAAAGATTCATTTAGAGTTCAACCCAGAAAACTAGTGTTACTAGCTTAAGCTAGGTGCTTGTCTAGTTCATTTCGATGGATTCTATTTTGTTAAAAGTGTCCCAAATGATTTTTATGTGTAATTATATGTGAAAACACTAATTTATAATGCTCAATGGTCAATTTGATCAAGCCAAGGGTCCAAACAATGAGTTAAAGATCAAATGTAAATTAGCCTACGCTTAGCTCGTGTTTCTAGTTCGTTGTGTTGGATGTTGTATTGCTTTGAGCTTTAAATTCTTGTGTTTAATGACATAGGATTCTTTTTAATGGATTATGATGATATATGAAGGATATACAAGCTTCAAATCAAGTGGTAAAAAAATCAAAAAGGCTCGGAATGGCTCAACGAAGGCATAATACACAGGTTGATGTACTTTTGGACCCCTAGAAAGTCTTGGGTGCATATGGACAGTAGCAGTGGCCAATGGATGCATGAAAAATACGACTGGATTCATAAGAATCCCAAAATAGTAACCAACTAGCGCGTGGTGGTCCTAACTACTATTAGCCTGCGACGCAGGCTCATTTCGATGCTCCCGTGCCTTAGAAAAATTCTGAACAACAAATTCCAGTAACTTAGGGAAATTTGGAGGTGAAGCCTTTCTTGGAGTGTATCCAAACCCAGGGAGGCGCCCTATCTAGTCCCCAGTTCAATAACTAAAGGTTTTCTTGTCTAAAACGGAATGGGATTACTCCTATACTATAAATACATGTTGTATCACGTTTTTACACATCTTTTAGCATATTTTAGAGAGAAAAGGGCTGCTAAAAATTATTCATTAGGTTTTTATTATTTTTATTTAGTTCATTCATGTTTTTAGTCGCTAATTACTATATTGTGATTACGATTGTGACTATGCATGGATAAATACCTATTTCTGAGGTTAAAGCCAAAGACATGATTACTTTTGTTTTGAATTAAGTTCATTAATTTTTCTTATCAATATTGGTTGTGTGTTCATCTTTGATTTAACTATTTTAAGGATTTGCGACCCTTAGAATATATCAATTGTCTACCTATTGATCTCGGGAGAGGAAATAGGGGATAGAACATGGCGATGAACAAAGTAGGGGTTTTATTCTTTTATAAAATAAAAAATTAAAATTAGCACCTAGGACAGAGATGTACTTAGGAGCCTTACTTGATTTACAGGTAGGATGATAACTTTAAAATACTTAATTGGATTATTGCATCCCCGCTCAACGATATAGTTGTAATATCTAAATTAGAAAAATGGTTAGAGGTCGGGAGACCATAATCATACAATTAACCCTACGAATCTACAACCAAGATAAGCGAGTTACTGAATGAAATTCAAGACATAGTATGATTGTTTAAGTGCTTTAACCTTGGGTTTTCTCCCATTGATTGTTACAAGATCTTTAATTTTTGCATTGTTTACTTTACTTACAAATTCCAAACTCTCTTTTGGTTACTCTCACATCAGTTGAATCTAAATTTTGAATTGAAATAGAATTATTGCTGAATCAAGTGTAATACCCCACACTTCTCCTAGTTTAAATTCGTCTCTAGAACATCAAAAATCTTGCTTCAAAGATGAATATATTTTATTCTATGTAAAATTTTTAAGATTTTGACTTTTTATCACGTGGGAAATCGAATAAGATTTTCGTCGATACCAAATTTGTCCAAATCCGATACCCGAGCAAAGAGTTAGAGCCATTTTAGTAAGACAGTGTAACACCTAGTACTTTAGCGCATCGCGGAGTCAGCCAAAGTGGCATTTGTCAAAAACCAGTGATCCTTCACAAGGTTGGTGCATCGCGCCATGGCTCAATCTCAAAATTGTCAATTTCTAATGCACAATGCAATTCCACCACGTCATGGTGCCTTTCGAGTTCGAAACCAAGGTGGCAACGCGATTTCCACCAGGTCGCGCCACCAACCAGTTTCCCAATTGTCTAGTTTCACGTGAGCTTACGCAATTTCACCGCATCGTGCCAGCGTAAAAAATCGAGATTTTTTAGATTCCGTTGTTTAATTCTAAGGACCAATTGATAATTTCTTAAAGCCCCTAATCAGCCTATACACGGGATTTAAACCCTTAATAGCCAAAATTGCTTATTTATTTTCACTATTCCTTTAGAACAAAAACATTCTCTCACAAAAATAGAAAACCCTAGCCCCCAAGTTTCAAAAACAATCTCAAGAATCCCTCCAAAAGTTTTTAAGAACTTCAAGAATCTAGATTTTCAGGTATGTTAGATGTTGATTCTTGGGTTCCTTCCACCCAAGAAGTTCAAGAATCCTTTTCTAAATTCAAAGATTATATATTTATGAGTTTTCATGATTCATGTAAATTGAAATTGAAGTTCATGTTGTTATTGAGTTTTAATTCATGCTTTGTTTACCAAGTTCCAAGTTTTTATCCTAGTATGTGATGTTTATGTGATGTTCATGATAAACCCCTTCAAGGTGCATGTTGATTGATGTAACCATGTTAATTAGGTGTATTAAATAAATTATGCTTCCCATATATTTGATAAAATGCTTATGCGAGGGAAATAGAGTCATTATAGCATGTTGACAAGAAATCCCCAATTGTGTATAAGTTAATGCATGCCAAGTGATTGTTGAAAGGCCTTAGTGAATGAATTATGATATGTTTCATACATTCCTACTCATGTGCATTCCTTATTAAATGAATTATGAGATAATAGTATGCACTCCCTATACAGTTATATGTTTAAGACTTCTAAGTGCTTGAAGAGAAGCTTCATTGATTATGCTGTGAATAATAGCCTATTGCCATGTTATGTACGAGTTGTCCTGTCTTGTATTATTTATGTTATCTAGTCTTGGGGGTATATATACCCGACAAATTAGTTGCTTGTCTAGAGCCAGTGTTAGTTTCATGATAATCTCAGTCATGCCATGATTAGTAGTACTCTCAGACAGTCCCAGAACTTAGGAAACCTCAGTAATTTCAGTGTCAGTAGCATTCTAGCTTCAATTCAGTAATCAATTCAGAACTCAGAAGTATTTTGTCAGTCAATAGAACTTAGTGAACTCAGCTTAGCTAAGTTTATCAGTACTATCAGTAATAGATTCAGCTTAGTCTTGTACAGTCTAAGATTTAGTTTAGAGTTTTTCAATTGGGAGTAGGATTTAGCATCGAGCGAACCTAGGGATGGGGGCTCACCCATTAAATAGGACTGAGATCCCTAAAATCAATCCCTAAGTTCTAGAACTACGTAGCCAGCGTAGGTACGAGATGTCACCCGTTAGAAAGGACTGACATACTCAGGGATCACCCATTAGGTAGGATTGATCCCAAGGGTCACCCGTTAGATAGGACTAACTCCACAAAAGTTGTCTTTATCCATGGAACGGTACCGATACCCTTCCAACTAAGGTTACAAGTTGGACCCCAAACTTAGCTAGAAGGGGCATGTCGGTTAGATGACTATCTTCCACAGTCTCAACTTCAGAATCAGTCTTAGTAAAAGAACTCAACTCAGTAGCATAGATTTAGGACTGTTAGATACAGTCACTCAATAGTATTATCAATGGATTTAGAGATCACCCGATAGATAGGACTGATCTTAGATTTAGTCAAGCGGTATCAGTATTAGTAACATTAGATTTAGAGATCACCCTTTAGATAGGACTGATCTCAGATTTAGTTAATTATCTTTATTATTAGTATATTCAGAGATCACCCACTAGATAGGACTGATCTCAACCTCAGTCAATTAGATATCAGTATCAGTAGACTCAGTAATCAGAAATCCAGTTATTAGAATTCAGTATTCAGTAGTCAGTGTTACTATAATTTTAGTTATAGTTTATGCACTCATGCATGTATCCTCATTCAGTAGTCTCATGATATTTAGTCAGTATTGTTCATGCATGTAAACCCTTGCATTCAGACTTACCTCATCTAGCGTACTAGTACATTCTCACGTAGTGATGCATACTTTTATCTTACGCTATAGTATCTTATACCATAGGTTCAAAAGCACGAGATCCAGAGTACCCTTAGCAGTTCTGATTCAGCCAGCAGCAGTAGACTTAGCAGTGAGTCCTCATTATTCGAGGATGTTCCTTATTTTATTATTACATTAGATTTAGCATTTTAGTAGATGGAGTTAGTTGGGGGATTGTCCCATCAACTCTATAGTTCAGACAGTTTAGAGGCTTTTTTAGACTAGATATTTAGACAGTTGTATCAGTATTCAATTTTTCAATTGTATTTTAGTTTTTGAACCTTATGGCAAGTTTTTCACTAGGTTTCTGCATTTTTACAGTATATTATTCAGTGCTCAGTTATAGATATCAGTCAAGGGTTAGCTTGTCATCCTTCAGGATTATGAGCACCGTGTAGCATCCAGGGTACCAGACTCGGGGCATTACATCAAGTCTCTGTGGGATCGATACTTGGCTTCTTGAAGGCCAGTTTACTACTTGATAAAATCACGTACACTTGCGTGTGTGCTTGGGCACTGTCAAGTTTTTGGCACCGTTGCTAGAGACTTGTTATTTGAAAATTATTTTTATTTTAGTTTTACTTTTTATAATTATTTGGTGTTTTTACGCTTGGTTTTGGTTTTGTTCTTATAGGAAATAGGTTTTTAGGTTGAGAAGCTGCCAAGGGATAGGGAGTTGGTAGAACCAAGCTCCAAACTCAAGCAAGACTTTCACCAACATAGGATAAAAACAATCCTTCTCCCCAGAATTCCTTAAATCCAAGAAGACCAAAAGACTAATGCTCTAATAGATGAAGAACAAGCAGCTCGGAGGATAGTTAGGGAAGTGGCAGTCCTACTTTCGATGAACTTGACTTCCCTAATTCAAAGACCGGCAGCTCGGGGGAATTTCTAGTTGAAACATAAGATGGTGCAACTTCTTATTAGTAGTGGACAATTTGCAAGGCTTTCACATGAGGATTCACAAGTCCATTTACAGACCTTCATTAAGCTTACTAATACATTCACTCTGAATGAGGTAACTCCAGGTTATGTGAGGCTGACACTGTTTCTCCAATCACTTCGGGGGAAGCTAAAGGTGGTTAAATATGGAGCCGGATAATTCAATTACTTCTTGGGATAACTTAGCCAAAAAGTTCCTCATCAGATTCTTTCCATCAGGCAAGACTGAGAGACTTCACAGTGAAATAGTGTGCTTCAAATAAAAGCCTTATGAAAATCTCTATCATTCTTGGGAACGCTTTAAGGCTCTTCTTCGAGAGTGGCCACACCACTAATAGTCCAATGAGGTACTTGATCATACTTTTGTAGAAGCTTTTATTCACAATACGAAGATTTTGCTAGATTCAACCACAGGTGGTTAAGTGTTGGAATTGACTTATGATGAACTGTACACATTGTTGAACCACATAGCACAAGGAAATCCAAAGTGCCATTCAGAATCTAGAAGTGCCACAAAAAGAATTGCGGGGGTACTAGAGGTGGACCATTTCACAGCCTTATCAGCACAGGTTTTTGCCTTACAAAATTTGATCAGCACTCAATTCAACAGCATGAAGTTGGGGGCAACACAACCTACAGCCACAGTCAATTCCATTCAACAAGCTGTAGGTTGGTGTGAGGTATACAAAAATAATGGTCATATAGCGGCCATGTATGCTTCAAATCTAGAATCAGTGATGTATATAGGAAATGCTCAAAGGCCAAATTATGGTAATGCCTAAACTATGAAGTGGTAAACTCAACCACCAAATAAACCTTGGAATGCTCCACATTCCCAGACTTAATCAAATAAGTAAATGAGCAACATGGAAGAGATGCTAAAATAACTCTTAACTGGTCAAGCATAATTATTTGTGGATATGAAAAGTCAAAAGGTAAATTTACAGAATCAGCAAGTGGCCACAAGAAGTTTAGAGTTGCAAGTAAGTCAATTATCACAGGTACTGAAGACAAGACAATAAGGTGTTGCCAGCAGATATAGAAAATCCAAAGCAGGTTATGGCAATCACCTTAAGAAGTGATAAATAGCTTCAAGGAGAACCTCCCAAGGTAACAAAGGAGGTAGATGCTAATATGGTGACCCAACAGGTAAATGGAAGAGCTGCTGAGAATTCAAGAAAGCTGAGTACTTGAAAGAAAAAGTCATTGCAGAAGAAGTGAAGAAGAGACCACCACTACCCTTCTCTTAAATGTAGATCAAAGCAAAGGAGGATGCTATGTTCAAAAAGTTCTTTGACACATTCAGAGAGATTCATATTAATTTACTTCTTTTAGATATTTTGCAGAGTATGACCAAGTATTCAAAGTACTTGAGGGATGTGGTGGCAAAGAAGGTGAAACTACAGGATGTGGAAGCTATAACACTCACTGAAAAATGTAGTATTGTGATGACACAAAAAATCCCTATGAAATTGAAAGATCAAGGAAAGTTTGCTATCCCTATTAAAATTGGGAGTAAACCAGTCCAAACATTAAGTGACTTAGGGGCGAGCATTAATTTGATGCCTCTATCACTATTTAAAACATTGGGCTTGAGAGAATCTAGACCGATCACCTTGGTGTTAAAGCTGGCATATGGAATATTTACACATCCGAATGGAGTAACTGAGTATGTCCTCATAATGGTTGGTAAATTAATTATACCTGCCGACTTTATTGTTCTTGATTTTGAGGCAGATGAACAGGTACCAATCATCTTGGGCTATCCATTCTTAGCAACTGAAGGGGCCTTAATTGATGTTAGAGAAGGCACGCTTAAGATGAGGATAGATGATGAAGAGGTGGTATTTGATGTTTACAAAGAACCCATTATAAAATCCTAAATTAAATATTTATGTATGATTAATGTTATTGAAGGGGAAAAGTATGGGGTGATTAATCTACCAAAAAACTCTTCAAATTACCTGATTGAGCGGCCCAAGTTGAATTCATTATTTCCCAACTTGATAAAGGTTGAAGTGAAGAGATATGTTGACCTTGAGAGTGAAAACTCAAGAGGTCAGAAATGAATGAAAAAATGGCTCCCAAAAAGGAGTAAAAGGGTGAAGGAATATGGTTGAGTTGATATGGGTCATGCCGCGACACTAATTTAGGGTTGCTAGGGAGGCAACCCAAGATAATTAGGTATGTTTTCTTTTTAGTTTTTAGTTTTTTTTTATTTCACGTAGTTTTTATTTTTGGTTGAGTCATAGGTTAATGGAAAGTCTGAGTACCATAAACTTGAGCTAAGGTGTATGGAAAAGACTAAGTGTGGGGTCCCGTGGATCTCTTTTATGCACAAATATGCTACTAGCTAAGCCTAGAGGCCTCAGGGAGTATTCTATCTCTTTTTTTTAATTCATTTTGGGGACAAAGTAGATTAGTAAGTGTGAGGTGGGGAAATTCCCAAATTTTGTCTCAATTTAAAAAGTTTTGGTGTAAGATACTCTTGTCGGTGCTATTTTTGATTACATGATGCAAGTGGATTTGTTGATAAAAACATATTAATTAAGTGAATAACTATTTTTTGAAACTCTTAGGCTCATGTTTGTGACTCTTGTACTTGTTGGCTTAAATTTGAATTTTTCTATTGTTTGGTTAGGAGTCTATGATAATCCTATTGAGTTGAGCATGTGCCATGTGTATGTTAGTTTTTTGTATATTTCTTGTTGTATATGATGTCTAGAACTTGTCCGGTGTGTGTGTAAAGAGAAATAAAGAGTGTGGGTTTAGGAGATGATTTAGGCATTTCTTTGATAGCCTTGTTTTATACCTTCTATTTGTCCTGCCCTTTGTGCATTATCCTAGTTAACCCCCATTTAGACTTTAGCTTTTTCTTTGGTAGTTTCATATGTAGCCTAATTCCTTCTTTGATAGACCATAATTTGATCTAAAAAGGTCCTAAGTGCTTGAATTTAAAAATGAAATAATTGAAAAAGGAGTTTGAGAAATTAAAAAAGAAAAAAGATGAAATTGATGCCCCAAGGTAAGAGTTATTGGTGTTTATAATTGATGTGTGGTGGTTCCGAGTGATATAAATGGTGTTAGAAATATTTCCATGATTGTAGAGAATGAAAAAAATTGAATCTTGCAGGAATAACAAATATGCCCACCATGTATTTATGAAAATGCTTAAAAGAGATGGGGAAAAAACAAAAGATATGGGTAGACGAAAAAGTATAATTTGGTTGTTGGAGATTGGTTCTAAATGTCTAATGTAGTGTATTAAAGCGCTTAGAGAGGTTAGTCAGTATTCCCAAATAGTTCCTACCCATCCCTTAGCCTACATTACAACCCAAAAAAGACCTTTGATCCTAAATTCAGTATTCTAATATTAGTGGAGCATTAAACTAAGGGCAAGCCTATGGTTCATTGTGTGTAACTTGTGAATTCCTTGTGAGAGTGAGTGTAACTTGATTCTTGTACCCATCATATTATGAATTGCTTGATTTTGAGTGATTATGCGTAACTCTCTTATTGTGAGGAAATCTATTTGATGAATGTGGGTGATTTGTATGATGTCCTTAATTGAATTATAAGCATGAGTTTTCCAACTAGGTGAGTCAATTGTTGAGGCTAGGATGTTTTGGAGTAGTATTCATAAGTTTTCAATTGTTTTTGTAACACGCTTAGTATAGAAACTTACAATCCGTGTAGTCATTGTAGTACTAGCTTGAGTGTCTTAAATGTAGTAGAAGTGTAGAATCTCCATATCTTGATACTTATAGTGAAGAGTTGTTTGAAGACGAACAAGGCTTTAAGTGTTGGGTAGTGATGTTGGGTGTATTTATGCATTCTAGCGTCACTATTCTAGCCTTGTTTTTGAGAATTATTCCTATTTTATATGAGTTGATAATGAGATAAATGTGCATTAAAGTGTTAAATCATGTGTTTATGATGTTCAAAGTGAGCTACAAACAAGTTTGTACCTAAAAGATTCATTTAGAGTTCAACCCGGAAAACTAGTGTTACTAGCTTGAACTAGGTGCTTATCTAGTTGATTCCGATGGAGTCTATTATGTTTAAAGTGTTCCAAATGGTTTTTATGTGTAATTATTTGTGAAACAAATTGTTTATAATGCTCAATGGTCAATTGGATCAATCCAAGGGTCAAAACAATGAGTTAATAATCAAAGTGAAATTAGCCTAGGCCTAGCTCGTGTTTCTAGTTCATCGTATTGGATGTTGTGTTGTTTTGAGCTTTAAATTATTGTTTTTAATGATATAGGATGCTTTTTTAATGCTATAGTATGCTTGGTGAATGTATTATTATGATATATGAAGGATATACAAGCTTTGAATCAAGTGGGAACAACTCAAAAAGGCTCAAAATGGCTCAACGAAGGCATAATACGCAGATTGATGCACTTTTGGACCTCTAAAATGTATTGGGTGCCTGTCGACTGTAGGAATATCCAATGGACTCATGTAAAACTTTAATGGATTCATAATAGGCACAAAATAGTAGCCAACTGGTGCGTGGTGGTCCTAACCGCTATTAGCCCGCGACGTGGGTTCATTTCGGTGCTCCTGTGCCTTAAAAAAATTTTGAACAACAAATTCCAGTATATTAGGGCGATTATGAGGAGACGCCTAGCCTGGAGCGGGGCCATACCCATGGAGGATCCCTACCTAGTCTCGAGCTCAATAACTAAAGGTTTTCTTGTGCAACACGGAATGGGCTTACTCCTATACTATAAATACATGTTGTATCACGTTTTTACACATATTTTGGCATATTTTGGAGAGAAAAGGCCTGCTAAAACTTATTCATTAGGTTTTTATTATTTTTATTTAGTTCATTTATTTGTTAGTCATTAATTACTATTTTGGGATTAAGATTATGACTATGCGTGGCTAAATACCCTTTTCCGGGGTTAAAGCCAAAGACATGATTATTTTTGTTTTGAATTAAGTTCATTAATTTTGCTTATCAATATTGGTTGTGTGTTCATCTTTTATTTAACTATTTTAAGGATTTGCGACCCTTATAATGTATCAATTGTCTACCTTTTGATCTCGAGAGAGGGAATAGGGGATAGAACATGGAGATGAACAAAGTAGCAGTTTTGTTCTTTTATAAAATAAAGAATTAAAATTATCATCTAGGACAGGGATGTACTTAGGAGTCTTACTTGATTCACACGTAGGATGATATCTTTAAAATACTAAATTAGATTATTACATCCCTGCTCAATGATGTAGTTGTAATATCCAAATTAGGAAAATGGTTAGAGGTCGGGAGACCATAATTATGCAATTAATCCTACGAATCTACAACCAAGATAAGCGAGTTAATGAATGAAATTCAAGACATAGTATGATTGTTGAAGTGCTTTAACCCTGGGTTTTCTCTCATTGATTGTTACAAGATCCTTAATATCCGCATTGTTTACTTTACTTACAAATTTTGAACTCTCTTTTGGTTACTCTTGCATCAATTGAATCTAAATTTTGAACTGAAATAGAATTATTGCTGAATCAAGTCTCCATGGGAGCGATACTTGGCTTCTTGAAGTCCACTTTACTACTTGATAAGACCATGTACACTTGCGTGTGTGCTTGGGTGCTGTCAACTTTTTGGCACCATTGCCTGGGACTTGTTATTTGGGCATTTTTTTATTTTAGTTTTACTTTTTAGAATTATTTGGTTTTTTACGCTTGGTTTTGGATTTGGTTTTGTTCTTGCATGAAATAGGTTTTTAGGTTGATAAGTTGGCAAGGGATAGGGAGTTGGTAGAACCAAGCTCTGAATCCAAGTAAGACTTTCACCAACGCATGAGAGAAGCAATCTTTCTCTCCATAATTTCTCAAATCCAATAAGACCAAGAGACTACTGCTCCAATAGATGAAGAACAAGCAGCCTGGAGGACAATTAGGGAAGTGGTAGTCCCACTTTCGACGAACTTGACTTCCCCAATTCAAAGATTGACACCTGGGAGGAATTTAGAGTTGAAACATAATATGGTGCGACTTCTTATTAGTAGTAGACAGTTTGCATGGCTTTCACATGAGTATACACAAGTCTATTTGTAGACCTTCATTGAGCTTATTGATACATTCACTCTGAATGGGGTGACTCCAGATTAGTGAGGCTAACACTGTTTCCCCACTCACCTTTGGGGGAATCTAAGAGGTGGTTGAATACGGAGCCGTCCAATTCAATTACTTCATGGGATGACTTAGCTAGAAAGTTTCTCATCAGATTCTTTCCATCAGGCAAGACTACGAGACTTCGCAGTGAAATAGTGAGCTTCAAACAAAAGCCTGATAAAAACCTCTATCATGCTTGGGAACGCTTTAGGGCTATTCTTCGAGAGTGTCCACACCACCAATAGTCCAATGAGGTACTTTCTCATACTTTTGTAGAAGATATTAATCACAATACGAAGATTTTTCTAGATTCAGCCGCCAGTGGTCAAGCGCTGGAATTGACTTATGATGAACTGTACACATTGTTGAACCGCATAACATAAGGAAATCCAGAGTAGCATTTAGATTCTAGAAGTGCCACGAAAAAATTACGGGCGTACTAGAGGTGGACCATTTCACAGCCTATAGACGTAGGTTTCTGCCTTATAAAATTTGATCAACACTCAATTCAGTGACATGATGTTGGGAGCAACACAACCTGCAACCACAGTCAATCCCATTCAATAAGATGCAGGTTAGTGTGAGGTATGCAAAATTAGTGGTCATGCAGTGGCCATATGTGCTTTAAATCCAGAATTGGAGATGTATGTAAGAAATGCTCAAGAGCCAAATTATGGTAATTCCTACAACATAAAGTGGCAAACTCAGCCACCAAATCACCCATGGAATGCTCCACATTTACATACCTAATCAAATCAACTAACGAGCAAAAGCACAATTGTTTGCGAATATAAAAAGTCAAAAGCCAGATTTACAGAACCATCAAGCGGCCATAAAAAGTTTAGAGTTGCATGTAGGCTAATTATCACAGGTACTAAATATAAGACAACAAGGTGGGTTACCAGCAGATATAGAAAATTCAAATAAGGTTATGGCAATCACCTTAAGAAGTGGTGAAGACCTTCAAGGAGAACCTCCCAAGGCAATAAAAGAGGTAGATGTTGATATGGTGACTCAATAGGTAAATGGAAGAGCTTCTAAAAATTCAAGGAAGTCAGAGTACTTGAAAGAAAAAGTCATTGCAGAAGAAGTGAAGAAGAGACTGCTAATACCCATCCCTTAGAGGCAAATAAAAGCAAAAGAGGATGCTATGTTCAAAAAGTTTTGTAACACATTCAGAGAGCTTCATATTAATTTACCTCTTTTAGATATTTTCCAGAGTATGTCCAGTTATGCAAAGTACTTAAGGGATATGGTGGCAAATAAGGTAAAACTGTAGAATGTGGGAGCCATAACACTCACTGAAAAATGTAGTATTGTGATGACACAAAAAATCCCTATGAAATTGAAAGATCAAGGAAAGTTTGCTATCCCTATTAAAATTAGGAGTAAAATAGTCCATGCATTAAGTGACTTAGGGGTGAGCATTAATTTGATGCCCCTATCACTGTTTAAAATATTGGGCTTTGGAGAACCTAGATCGACCACTATGGTATTATGATTGGCAGATGGGATATTTACAAATCCGAATGGAGTAATTGAGGATGTCATCATAAAGGTTGTTAAATTCATTATACCTGTTGACTTTATTGTTATTGATTTTGAGGTAGATGAACAAGTACCAATCATCTTAGGGTGTCCATTCTTAGCAACCGGAGGGGCCTTGATTGATCTTAGAGAAGGCACGCTCAAGATGAGGGTAGATGATGAAAAGGTGGTATTTGACATTTACAAAGAACTCATTGTAAAACCCCAAATTAAAAATTTGTGTGTGATCAATGTTATTGAAGGAGAAAAGTATGGGGTGATTAATCCATTAAAAATCTCTTCGGATTACCTGATTGAGCGGCCCAAGTTGAATTCACTGTTTCCCAATATGATAATGGTTGAAGTGAAAAGAGATGTTGACCTTGAGAGTACAAACTCAAGAGGTCAGAAATAATAAAAAAATGGCTCCCAAAAGGGAGTAAAAGGGTGAAGTAATATAGTTGAGTTGATATGGGTTATGCCGCAACATTAAATCAAGCGCTGCTTAGGAGGCAACCCAAGATAATTAGGTACGTTTATGATGCTACTAGCTAGACCTAGAGGCCTCAGGAAGTATTTCTATTTTTTTTTTAATTCACTTTGAGGACAAAGTAGATTTTTAAGGATGGAGTGGGGAAGTTCCCAAATTTTGGCTCAATTTAAAAAATTTTGGTGTAAGATACTCTTGTTGGTGCTATTTTTAATTACATAATGCAAGTGGGTTTGTTGATAAAAGAATGTTTTAATTGAGTGAATGGCTATTTTTTGAAACTCTTAGGATCATGTTTGTGACTCTTATACTTGTTGGCTTAAATTTGAATTCATGTTATTATTTGGTTAGGATTCTATGATGATCCTATTGATTTGAGCATGTGCCATGTGCGTGTGAGATTTTTGTATATTCCTTGTTGCATATGATGTCTAGAACTTGCCTGGTGTGTGTGTTAAGCGAAATAAAGAGTGTGGGCTTAGGAGAATTGAGCCATTTCTTTGATAGCCTTGTTTTATACCTTATATTTGTCCTACCCTTTGTGCATTATCCTAGTTAAACCCCATTGAGCCTTTATTATATTCTTTGGTAGCTTCATATGTAGCCTAATCCGTTCTTTGATAGACCATAATTTGATCCAAAAAGCTCTTAAGTGTTTTAATTTTAAAAAAATTGAAAAAGGAGTTTGAGAAATTAAAAAGAAAAAGGTGAAATTGCTGCCCCAAGGCAAGATTTATTAGTGTTTATAATTTATGTGTCATGGTTGGGAGTGATATAACTTGTGTTAGAAATATTCCCATTCTTGCAGGAATAACAAATATGCCCACCATATGTTTGTAAAAATGCTTAAAAGAGATGGGGAAAAAACAAAAGATATGGGTAGATGAAAAAGTATAATTTGGTTGTTGGAGATTGGTTCTAAATGTCTAATGTAGTGTATTAAATTACTTAGAAAGGTTAGTCACTATTCCCAAATAGTTCCTACCATCCCTTACCCTACATTACTACCCGAAAAAGACCTATTTGATCCTAAATTCATCATTCTAATATTGGTGGAGCATTACACTAAGGGCAAGCCTATGGTTCATTGTGTGTAACTTATGAATTCCTTGTGAGAGTGAGTGTAACTTGATTGTTATACCCATTATATTATGAATTACTTGATTTTGAGTGATTATGGGTAACTCTCTTGTTGTGAGGGCACATGTTTGATGAATGTGGGTGATTTGTATGATGTCCTTGATTGAATGATAAGCATGAGTTTGCCAAGTAGGTGAGTCAATTCTTGAGGCTAGCATGTTTTAGAGTAGTATTCATAAGCTTTCAAATGTCTTTGTAACATGCTTAGTACTGAAACTTGCAATCCGTACGCTTGGGTGCTGTCATTAAGATAGTACCTAAATTAATTTAGGTGGATCTAGGGATGAATGAGTTCATTGGGTCAACTACAACTTCAATTGAGTCTTTGCAATTGCATGGTGTTGGTATTGCGTTCATCCCGACTTGAGTCGTCGATCGAATACTCTTAGTTAAAATAAGTTCTCATTAACTGAATGTTAAGATAGTACCTAAATTGATTTAGGTGGAGCTAGGTATGAATGAGCTCATAGGGCTAACTACAACTTCAATTTAGTCATTGCAATTGCATGGTATTGGTATTGTGTTTATCCCGACCTGAGTCATCGATTGATCACTCTGAGTTGAAATGAGTTCTCATTAACTTAATATTAAGATAAAACCTTAATTTATTTAGGTGGAAGTAGGGATGAATGAGTTCATAGGGTTAACAACAACTTCAATTGAGTCTTTGTAATTGCATGGTGTTGGAATTGCATTCATCCCAACCCGAGCTGTCAATCGATCACTCTGAGTTGAAATGATTTCTCATTAACTTAATGTTAAGATAGTACCTAAATTGATTTAGGTATAACTAGGGATGAATGAGCTCATAGGTTCAACTACAACTTCAATTGAGTCGTTGTAATTACATGGTATTGGTATTGCATTTATCCCGACCCAAGTAGTCGATCGATACTCTAAGTTGAAATGAGTTCTCATTAACTTAATGTTAAGATAGAACCTTAATTGATTTAGGTACAACTAGGGATGAATGAGTTCATAGGGTTAACAACAACTTCATCGAGTCTTTGCAATTGCATGATATTGGTAATGCATTCATCCTGACCCGAGTCATCGATCAATCACTCTGAGTTAAAATGAGTTCTCATTAACTTAATGTTAAGATAGTACCTTAATTGATTTTGGTGGAACTAGAGATGAATGAGCTCATAGGGTCAACCACAACCTCAATTGAGTCATTGTAATTGCATGGTGTTGGTATTGCGTTTATCCTGACCCAAAGCATCGATCAATCACTCTGAGTTGAAATGAGTTTTCATTAACTTAATGTTAAGATAGAACCTTAATTGATTTAGGTGGAACTAGAGATTAATGAGTTCATAGGGTCAACAACAACTTCAATTGAGTCTTTGTAATTGCATGGTATTGGTATTGCGTTCATCCCGACGCGAGTTGTCGATTGATCACTCCGAGTTGAAATAAGTTCTCATTAACTTGATATTTTAAAAACTATATTTTTTAAAACTTGTAAAATTAATTAAGATCAATTCTGACCAAATCAACAATTTCAAAACTTGTCATTCTTTTCTAAAATTACAAATCAACCTATACAAATCATCCATTTACGTGAAAATTTTTTCCTCATTTCAAATATGATGTTCTTACTCTTCTCTCTCTGTCTCTCTTAACAATACAGATAACAACTACTCAACATATTGCTCAACCCTTCAAAACAGATCAATTTTCTTCCTATTTTTGACCATATAGTTGTTATTTTCGACTTCATTCTTGTTTGTATCCATCGTTTTATCAGTATTCACAGGTAACAGAGTTCGAGAAGAGTACTGCATTTGTTCTTTATTCTAAAAATTAGGGTTTTTTAGTTAATGATGAAAAAGAGGACTTTTAGTAGTATTATCTTCGAGAATGGGTTAACAATTTTGAGTATTAATGCTAAAAAGTAGGAAGCATCCGACAAAACCCTAGTTTTTATTTTAGTATTTTGTTAACTATCATGGTATTGTAGGATGGTGTTTGTGGTGTTGTTGGTGGCTGTTGTTGGTGGTGTCAGTATTTGTATTTTTGGGGGTGGTATCCGTAGTCTTGGTATTGGTATTGGTGGCATTGATGGTTGGTGGCATTGGTTGTGGTGTTGGTGGTCCATCTGTTACAACAGGTGGAAGATCTGTTGGCAGATATTAAATAGGTCTTCAAACAGATTCCCCACCTGTTCCAACTGATGGGTTATCCGTTGGAGTATTTTTTTTTGTAATATGGCGTAGAATAATTTATTAAAATTTTTCCATCTATAGAAACAGGTGGAAGATCTGTTGGGAGATATTAAATAGGTCTTCAAACAGATTCCCTATCTGTTCCAACTGATGGGTTATCCGTTGGAGTATTTTTTTGTAATGTGGCGTAGAATAATTTATTGAAATTTGTCTTGCCTTTTTTTATTTTTTTAAATTATGCAGATATCAAATGCAATGTATTTTTTGTTTTTCTATTGTTTATAGTTAAAAGATGTCTCCCAAAATAAAAGAAACTGAAAGTGGATCAACTTCTAACCACCCAACAAAAAAGGCTAGAGTACAGATAGATTCGGAGAAACTTCTTGAACAATCTCAGTGAGGGAAAAATGAAGCTGAGGAAAGTGATAACTCCTTCTCACCAATAGGGCATGAAATAATATCAAAATCCCAGAATGATTCTATCAAAACCATTAGTATCGATAAGTTTTGAGTTGTGATACCGATGAATAGCCCTAAAGAAGTAACTGGTGATCTTGTACTTAAACGTCAGTTGGGGAAACGTTTTGACGAACTTAGGAGTATTATGAAGAATGAAAACATAGATAGACTTTTTAAGAAGAGCTGCTTTGCATACTTTCTTGAGCTGCTTGAGGACCACACTCTCCGTTTCTCAATGAGCATGGTATATGGTCTTCTCAAGCGCAGGATCAAGTATGCGGGGGATGATAAAAATTTGAAGGAGGCAAAATAAATGGATAAAATCTGGATCAACTACTGTGGCAAGCTGGTTTGTTTTGGATTGAAAGAGTTTACCACAGTGACGGGCTTGAGATGCGATCGTCCAGAAAAATATCTCATCAAGGAAACACCCCACAAAGGGTCCAACAAACGCAAGGAAAAACAAGATGGGTTGTTGGGCATTGTTGGACGTAGCTACAAAGCAGAGGATTTGATGGTGGATCTCGAAAATAAAAACATACCAAAGCACTATGGGGAGATATTATGCTTAGTTTGGTTTGTCCATTCCGTTTATTGACAAGAGACGTCAAGAAAGTCATAGAAGATGATTTTTTGGCACTTACTAATGATTTTGGGAAATTTAATGATTATTCCTGGGGATATGACAGCTATTACTAAACTATCAAATATTTACTAACAAAGCTATTCCCTAAAACGATCACATTATACGGCTTTCCTTCGGCTTTCATGGTAAAATTGATCACTATTTCTACTCATTCATTAATTTATATTGAATATAGTTATTATGAATTTTTTTGCTTGCTTCCTGTTTACATTTTTAGGCTTGGGCATATGAAGTCATTCCTCCCCTCCGAAAGCAGTTCAAGGATTACTCGGATGAGGTTTCTCATCCAAGGATCCTTAGGTGGTTGGCTGCAAACGGCGGCTAAAAAAATATTTAGGAGACTGATCTCTTTAACCCTCCGAATGATGCAGTACGTCTTCTTTCAACTAAAATAATTTTCCTCAAAGAAAGAAATTGAAATAGATGTGCCATCTATTATGACAGATGGGTCATCTGTTGCAACAGATTACCCATCAACTGCAACTGGTGCAATAGATGGTTAATTTGTTACGACAGACGATCCATATTTCATAATAGATTAACCATCTGTTGCTCTGGTTCTCTAAACCTGACTCAATAGATTACCCATTTACTATAAATTATGCAACAGATGAGTAATTTGATGCAATATATTGCCAATCTGTTGTGACATACAAATCAACTATTAGCTAGATCGTTTGTTGCATAAGTTGGCTGTGTTAACATGTAACCCAACTGACTACAAATTATTATTATATGATTTAAATACCTCCTGTATTTTTTTATAGGTTGTGTATCTTTGGATCGTGCCTACTGATCATGAGTTGGGGATGTCTTCTTTTCTTACTCTAGGTATTGTTGATACAAAAGCAAGCCCAACGGTGGATTTAATAAAGAAGAAATTGGATGGAGCAACAACCATAAGAAAATCAGTTAGGCAAGGACAGCCTAATGTTGAAGCTCTTTACGACCAACCTACTGCAACAGATTCGGGAGCTTCTTCTGGGGGTGTTGTTGATTGAGTTGTTGATAATGGTGGCAGCCATCCTGATGCTGCTGCTGCAAGTCATGATTATGAGCATATTGGTGCTCAGCAAAAAAAAATATATTTGAAAACACCCCTTGCACAGGTCCCTCTCACCGCTCTTCACCCTCATATTTTTATTGCAAATACAAAGTGTGCCAGGACAGAGAGAAAAAACTCCTTAAAAAACTAGACGTTATTACTGAAGCTGCCGAGGAGTTGAAATCTAATAGGGGTGTCATACCATCCTATAAGGTGAGAGAGTCGTACACTCCTATAGTGGCAGTTAGGAGGAAGAGAAGAAACATTAGACAAATACTCTCCATTATGAAAATGAAAAAAAAATTGCAACTCCTTCCACTACAAGAGTTGTTAAAGTTCAGGAGCCATTGAAGAAGGTGGACATATACATGGCACTTGGCTACGAAAATAAGAAGAAACTGCAAGAAATCATGAATGACAAGACGAAGGTTCCAGAAGAATACACCATGCATTCATTTATAGCCAAAGACTTCACGAATATGACAAATATGCGTGAGTAGTACGAGGACAATGTAAGTTTACTTTTGCAAACCTACCCTTCCTATCTACTCCATAAAGAAGAAGCTAAGCAGCATATGTGTAATCTGTTGCAACATCTGGATATTCTATTGCAACATAATACACATCTGTTGATAAGTTGTGTTAGTTGGGTAATCTATGAACTGATTCAGAGAACCCTCTGCAACAGAATCTTTCCACTATGTTTTTCTTCTTTACAATTACTAACCTATTTAAAAATTATCTTCTTATACCACACCATATTGATAAAATTCTCTGCCTCCTGGGGGCAGACAATTAGCATACCCGGATGCTTATGATGCTGTCAATAGGATAATGGACCTCAACTTCTACAATAATTTCAAAGATAAGTACGATGATCTCCATAGGCGAGCTGGTCACGGTGGCTAGAGATTTGATAAGTTAGTTTCTATGTTCGAATGGGATGAAGACATGATTAAATATGTTAGAGAAAAAAGGCCATATCCACACGGAAAGAGTTGAACCAAGGCAAAGAGAATCCTTGCAGTCATGAATGTGTAAGTCAAACATTTTCTCATTGTTGAGATACTAATCGATGAGGAAAAGATTAATATTTATGACTGCAACTTACCTGTCTTCAATGATCCCAAGTTCTAAGCCCACGTGCAGCCACTCATGAAGTTGTTCCCCAAGTTGTTGACGCAGAGTAAACTAATGGATCATTTGTTGGTGAAAGTCTTGGAGAAAAATCATGGGATTTTGAAGGTTGAAACAAGGGCATACATCTTTAAAAAAATAACACCAGTGCCGCGTGCGGGTCGTACTCGCTTGCATACATCGGGTGTTTGCTGACCGACACAGAAATACCCGATTTGTGCGATGCCGTTGTGAAAAAAATTCAAATGGTTTGGGCTTATGGGGTACTAATTAAATGCTTGGAGCCCGTGTATAAAGAAAAATATGTACAAAGACAAAGATAAACACGATAATAATTTTTTATTTTAAGCCACTTCACTTTACATTAAATGTAGTGGCAATTTTTTATGTTCAACAAAAGTTAAATTTTTATAATGCAACAGATTTTCTACTTGTTGGACCATATATTATATTTGTTGTGACAGGTTGATTATCTATTGTAATAGGTTGGTTATCTATTGCATTAGCTAGATGTTTCTCAGTCGATCTCTCACAACAAATATATAATTTGGTGCAACAAATAATCTATCTATTACAACTAATAGGTAGTCTATTGGAACAAATCAAAAAAAATAGGAAGACCTTTTATATAATTTCCAACAAATGACCTACATGTTGTAACATATGTCTAAATTTGTTTGATAAGATATGTTATCTGTTGCAGTGGATGTATTATCTATTGGGATATTTGAATCTAGTATTCCATTTCAATTGACAAGTTAAAAACAAAACTAAGGATTAAATTATAATCATAGACAACATAAAATAAATCGAAGCCTTCAGAAATTATATGAAATAACTCAATAAATAAATGAAATGTAAGAAAATTACTATGGGTACAAATGATCTACTCTAGAAATAAATCAACAAGTTAACCAAGGAGGAGAGGTTATTACTTTGACAAACTAAAGCTATAAAGATCTACTCAATATGGACAACTTGTTCTTCATCCGGTGCTACGGAATTCGGCTTTGGTCGTCATGGATCTTTAATGTCTCTTGCGTACGATTTTTAAGCTTTCGCTTCTCCATATTTCTATAAAAGAGAAGCATATATTTTGAGGAGTAATCCGAAATCAAGTCCATCATTTGGTACTTGTAATCCATCGCTCAAATACTCGGTGAAAGCGATAATAAAAATACCGCAATCCCTGCGTTCAAAAAAAATAGATAATCCATATCTTGTAGTACATGTAAGTTCTGTGAAATTTATAAAATAAAACTAAATCATGATACTTATATTTACAGGCTACCAATGGTTTGTTGAGCAGTTCCTTCAACATATTCTACATCAAATGGATTACCCATTTCATCCCGGTATGCTTCAATCGTCGATCAATCAGTACAAACCTTTTGGTCCAAAAGCCACTTATATCAAGGTAAGCAGGAAATATTTTGGCCAGTTTTTATATCTCAGATGATAGCCCAGAACATCTCTTTCACAACATCGAGTCATAAACTCAGATGCGCCTCTTTTTTAGAACAACGACAACCAACACCCAATGGAATTCATTACCATAATTGGTTGGAATGCACACTTCATCAACCAAATGCCAAGGTAAGCCGGCTGAAATGCTAAAAGCTTTGATGATGTTGATTAAGCATTCCTCATTTTGGAAAACTTTCGAATGTTGTTGACAATACCTATCGTAGGTATTATTGATGTAAACTTTGAACAAATAATTGTCTGTCGTGTATCTGTATTGTTCTTGTGTTTACAACTTAGCCTTCTTTTGGAGGTAGTAAAAAATGAAATTAATGTGTTGTATATATTATTAAACATCTTAGATTATGTGATGAAAAAATTAATACACACATGTAATTAAATAGAGTATTAATTAATAGTAATATGTATGGCATTTAAACCTCATCATTCCAGCAAGTTTGGTTCTATGATATCAAATAAAACCAATTCTTCATTCTGAGATGTGCAAAAAAAAAGTCGAACATATCAAAACCAAGACTCAATTCATTCACTTTATAATGTTCGTTATTTTGTTTTCTACATGATAATTTATATATGTTAATGGCAAGTTTTTACAACAACAATTGTATCAATCAATATCTTTAAAATTGATTTATGTACCTGCCGGCGTGATGCTTTAACAACCTATCAGCAATATATTCTGAATAGTCGTTGATCAACTTTGTTAGTTTTTTTTTGGAGCCTCATCCGAGATGTTGAACCCTTCAAATGGGTAATTCTTCCATTCTCCCAAACTGACAGGCTCCACTTTTTTTCTTCTTTAGAAGCAGTTGATGGATTATCAACTGTGATATTATGCTCTTTAGCAGTAGCTTCTACTGTGACATCCACCTAGAAAGTCAGGATTGTCAATACTAATTACAGATGTACAAAAGATTATCTATTTGTTGCAATAGATGAGTCTTATGCTGCAACTGGATTATCTATTGGGATAAATTTGAACAGGTAGAACAGAGCGGTATGATAATTTCAAATATATGACCCATCCATTGCAACATAAGACTCATCTAGTGGTAAAAATTAAAATAGTATGAAAACCTGTTTAATTTGTTGAAATAGACGGATATATATTGCAACAGATAACACATCTGATACAACACGGTAGATAATAGTTGCAATAGATATATATATATCTATTTGATAATTTTCAGCAGATGTATCATCTGTTGAAACAGATATGTGCCTATTTGTTTGTTAGAACAGATGATATACATTCACCTTTTTCAGCTCATGCTACTCTCCTGTGGCCCTTCAACATTGAACAACGGTGCAAGACAAAGATAAGAGAGTTGAAATTTTGCTTTTTTCGATGCTTGATGATGCCCTAAAAATATCTTTCCTTCTTTTCTTAGCCACCTTGATCTCTAGTGGAGTGTATGGGTATGAAATCCTCTTTGATGGAATGACACCCCTCTTGAATGTCATTTTCTTTACAGAAGTAGTTAGTGTATTAATAGCATTACTCACTCCATCATGTTTTGCCTTGCAGTCTTGACATTTGCATGCAGAACATTCGCTAAAAGTGGAAAAATCTGTATAACCAGTATAATCATAATCATAATGGTTTGTTATTTTAAAAGCGGTAAGAGGAGCACCATTAGCCCCAACATCAGCACCACTACTGCTACCACTACCACTACTACTACCGTCATCAACAACAACAAGCTCACCCTCCAAAATTATTTTTTTTGTGATGGTCGTTGCTCCAAATAATTCCATTTTTAATCTATCAACGACCTTAGGATCCGATAAAATTTGCACAGACCGTAAAGTAAGAAAAAATGGCATCTTCAACTCTCAATTGGTCGGAACAAGCCATGGATGGACAATCTAAAATAATGCAGTATATATATTAGAATGATGATGAAATCACTTAAAATAATCATTAATTAAAATAAAAACTTGGTTAGAATTGGACTTACTACTTCCTTTGGGGGATTGAAAAGATCAAAAAATGTTGCATTTTTATCAGTTTTGGCTGGCAACTATCTCAGAATTCTTAGACAGGAAACTTTTTTCTGGCAGTTCACTTGTTGTCTCAAATAAGAAATGGCTTCAAATGCCCAAGCCTATAACATAACGACAATAAATCAAAAGCAATATTGAATAAAAAATAAATCAAAACATAATAAAAGAAATATTTACCATGAAAGCCCATGAAAAGCCATACAAGTTGACTGTCTTTGGCGTTAACGTAGTCAACAAATATTTGACAGTCATTTTGAAGCTTTCATAACCCCCCCCCCCCTCAAGGATAGCTGTTAAATGCCTTAAGATCCTTGGAGATATTTATTAAATCGAGGCTTATGTTGTTGTTAACGTCTCTCATCCAAAGAATATTATGTACAAACCAAACCAAGCACAATGATTTCTTGTGCTTCTTTGAAAGTCTTTTATCTTTCAATGCTTCTATCAAATTTTTATTTTTGAAACTTGGACCAACAATGGACACCAGTTCATCACGATCACTCGACTTGCCTTTGTCTTTTTTGGGTGTGCGGGGTCTTTTTTTGGGGGGTTAAAGTAGGTATAACTTGAGAAGAAGGAGGATGATAATATTTTAGTCCAGTAATTATGGCGAACTCCTTCCAACCAAAACAAACAAACAGGCATGCCACAGTAATTTATCCTCACCTCATCTATCTTATCTTTATTTTCATACATGAACCTACGCTTGAGAAGATCATATACCATTTTCATCTGGAAACGAGCATTGTTGTCCTCCGATAAATCAAGATATTTTCCAAAGCAGTTTTCCCTAAAATAAGAATCCAATTTTTGTTCTAGAAGTATTTTTCTGAAGGCGTCGAAAGATATTCCCATGGTTGACTTAACCACAAAATCACCCATTAAATCTGTGGCACCATCGCACTACATTCTCACAAGATAACGATCAATGCTGAAGATTTTGACCAACTCTTTGGTGGAAGCGCTATTAGCATTAGGATCATCTCTTTTAAACATTCTTCCTCCCCATGTTTATTATCTTCTGCTCCTGATTGAAATAACACTTGTAAAGCAAGCTTATAGAGTGATGGATGTAGCCTAGCTACTTCACTCGTTTCTTTACTTGGACTTGATTCGATTACTTTTCTTTTGGGAGCCATATTCTCTTAAATTAACAGAAACATAAAATAAACTATAATTGATTAATCCATCTTTAAAAAGGATAACAGTAAATCTAACATGCAAACAGTAAAAATAATAGTACCAATAGATCACTCATCTGTTGCACCTGGTATGTTATCTGTCGTAATATATAATTGACTTATTGTAACGGATGAGTAAACCTTTGGAAATAATAAAAACTGATCATTCATCTGTTGCATCAGGTATGTTATCTGTTGCAACATATACCGACCTGTTACAACGGATAAGTAAACTGTTGGAAATAATAAAAATAGAT
>NC_061114.1:132118203-132179741 GCF_002878395.1 Capsicum annuum | reverse complement strand
ATCCGTTTAAAATAATAAAAATAGATCACTGATCTGTTGTACCAGGAAGGTTATCTGTTGAAACATATAACTAACCTGTTGCAGCGGATGAGCAATCTATTAGGAAAAATAAAAATAGATCACTCATCTGTTGCACCAAGTAGGATATCTATTGCAGCATATAACCAACCTATTGCAACGGATAGTAATCCGTTAGAAATAATAAAAATAGATCGCTCATCTGTTACATCAGGTATGTTATCTGTTGCAACATATAACCAACTTGTTGCAATGAATGAGTAATTCATTGGAAATAATAAAAATAGATCACTCATCTGTTGCACCAGGTAGGATATCTATTGCATCATATAACCAACCTATTGCAGCGGATGAGTAATCCATTGAAAATAATAAAAATAGGTCATATATCTATTGCATCAGATAGGTTATCTGTTGCAGCCTATAAATAACCTGTTGCAGCAGATGAGTAATCTGTTAAAAATAATTAAAATAGATCACTCATTTATTGCACCAAGTAGGTTATCTATTGTAGTCTATATACAACCTATTGCAGCAGATGAGTAACCCGTTGGAAACAATAAAATAGATTACTCATCTGTTGAAATAGATCACTCATCTGTTGCAAAATGAGTAATTTATTACAAAATGAGTTATCTATTAGATTTTTTCCAAACAGAAGAGTCGTCTGTCACAACAAATGAATGATCTGTTAGATTGTTCATCTGTTGCATCAGATTTTTATTGTTGCATCAGATTTGCATCTGTTGAATCAAATGTATCATCTATTGCATTAGATGATTCATCTGTTGCAATACCATTTTTATTAAAAAAAAAATAATAAATCAACCCAGCAACACTAACACAACACACACACGCGCTAATAACATCAACGATGATAAAAAATCACCAACAAATTAAATCAACAGTTCGATAACAAGAAGAAGAAATGCCGTAAATTAGGGTTTTATTCGGTCCATATTTTAAATTTAAGAAAAAAATATCAAAATTGTTAACTAATACTAGAAGAGAAGTTGGCTCAAGTTCCTCTGTTTCTTCATAACTAAAAAGACATAACTTTTTACCTGTGAAAGAAGAAATGGGACGCTGAAGGACTTGAAGTTATTGTCGCCGGAGAAGTCTTCACGTCGATTGACGGTTGAAAGTTGAAAAGAAACTTGCCCGACTATTTGTCGCGGGAGGTTGAAGTCGTCGAAGATTGAAGAGAGAAATTTTGCAGAACAATTAGTCGGAAAAGAGTTGAGAGAAGCTGTCGAGAAGGAGAAGAAAGAGACTGTTGATTTGGATTGAAGAGGGGTGTTGGTTGGGTTGATTTGTATTTTTATAAAATTAGAAAGTTTTAAGAATATTAATCTAGTCCACAATTAACTTAATCAAGTTTCTTAATGATGTTTGACCCTTTAAGTTGGTCAATGTCACAAATCCTTTATTCAAGACTTAAAAGACATCTTTCCTTTAATTTTCTCTAGTTTCTACATACATGTGTTGCACAGATATTCCTTGTCATTATCATAGCATTTATGTAAAAAAAAAATTTATACATTGTACTTGTGAATGATCACGTAATATTTAAATTAAAGCTAATTATATATTGTTAGAACCATTGAGCAAATCATATTTTATGTGTGCAAAATATAAGGTGACACAACAAATTCTCACGAACCACTAAATTTTCCTTTTTGGTAAATTCGATAGTCTATATTTATAAACTTAAAATAATCGGTCTTAGTAGAATTAATTTTAACTATGATTCTTTACCTCTATCCAAAACTCCAATTTGTATCTTGTCAAAATTAAATAAAGTCTGACTAAACTTAAGGTGATTAGAATTTGTTTATACGATTTGTTTAAAAAGAAGAAGAGATCAAGAACTTAGGGGTTGTTTGGTTGGATAACAGGTTATGCTGGGATTAGTTATATTTGGATTAGTTGTCTTGAGATTAGTTATCCTGATATTATTTTGTAGTGATTGGTTGGTCTGTGGTACTAAAAATGATATGCATTGCATTCTTTCTAAGAATAGATAATTTATTTACAAAAATACTCTTCACCTTATTTAGCTTAATATTTTATGTTAAATTACTTATTTTGTCCTAAATTCAATAAAATGTTGATAATCCCATTTTTTTTAACAAAAAAAATCTTCATCAAAAAATGTGAAAATTAAAGAGCTACTCTCATTTTACATTATTTAGTATTATTAATATTTTAAAAGTTGAATTATATTTTTTTAAAAAATTAATTTTTCAAACATGTTTAACAATATATAAAAACTAATATTTTTTTAATAATTAAGCATGTACTAAGTTTGAAAGGAAATGTCAAGATACTTTAATTACTTGTTCATGATAAATTTGTTAGGAAAAATAGAAATTTGAAGTAAGATTAATAACTACAAAATAGAAAAGCAATAAATCCTTAGATCAATTTTGAATTTGATTGTATAAATAGTTTTTATGGTGTCACTATCATTTTTTCATGACTCGTCACTTTTGTAGCATTTAATAAGCCCGTATAATTGTTCAAATTTATCAAAATAGATAAAATTTTGTAGAGTAATTAAAATTTAAATTAGGGATAAAATTGACAACAAAATTTGATGTGAGGATTATCAAAATCTCATGTTCTCGCTTATATACAGTAGTAAAGTAATATATATATATATATATATATATATGTGTGTGTGTGTGTGTGTGTGTGTGTGTGTGTATATATGTGTGTGTGTGTGTATAAAGTGATAACTAAAGGGTTTGGAAGGTAGTTTTGTCATTTTATGACTTTATCCCAAGGTAAATTATGGTGAGATTATTTATAGCACCCCTTGGATGAGATAACTTATCTCGGTACTATTTGTTAATCTCGGAATAAGTTATTCCGAATTTGACAACCAAACATAGCATCAAAAATTTTATCCCGGAACTATTTGATTTAGTACCTTACACCAAACGACTCCTGAAAGGATTAGAGCCTAGTGACATCAAACATTAGTTAAGTTCCTAATCCTATTAGAACTTACTATCGTGACTCCGCTAATTAAATTCCTAGTATATAACAAGTTTGATCCTAACATGCATTATTCCAATTTGTCCTTGTTTTTATATGTCTTATCCAAATTAGTGAAATAATTAAGGTAGTCGTTTAATATTTGAGGACTATTTGGGTCATTTAATATTTAGAGAAAATTATTCGTGCTTTATAATAGGTAGGTAGATAGATAGATAAAGACATAATAGATAGATAAAGATTTAAAAGAATCCAAATTGAGAAAACATTAAGTATAGGTAAAATTAATATTCAGAAAAGTTAAAATCACCTTTTTTGTTTGAAAAACTAAGTTGTCTATGAAGAATACAATTATAGTATTATTTTATGTTACTGGTACTAACGTCCCAAAGTTTCAATTAATACTTTTTTAAAAGATTTACTTAACGTAAAATGTTACTTGATTTCAAAAATTTATATTTAAGGTACGGAAAAGGGATAAATATATCCCCAAATTATAATAAATCGTGTGTATATATCCTCCGTCATACTTTGAGTACACATATGCTCCTACCGTTAATAAATTGGTACGTATATGTCCCTCACACTAGCAATAAGGGCATATGTGTGCCACAAAATATGACGGAGGGTATATACGTACTATTTATCATAGTTCGGGGTATATTTGTTCCTTTTTTATTTTAATTTTTTTATCCCAAATAATTAATCCAAATCCACTGCCCGACCCAATAAATCCATCGAACCCGATTTCAAACCAACTCGATCCAGCCTTTATTTTTATTCCAAGTTCGATACTCCCTTTGTTTTTCTCTTAAACTTGAACCTCAATCGAGTTGAAGTGATTGGTCGTTGCTACTAGTTGGTGTTTACTGGTTAGAGGGAGTCGAGATTTGGCCGAATGTGGCTGGAGCTAGGGATACGATGATGGTTCACTGGTGGGGAGGTTCTGATTCGACGTAGATAGTGACTATGTGGTGTTGACAGATGGTGGATAGTGATTTTTCGATGAAATTTTGCTGAAAATTAAAACATGTTAGGTTCAATTTATTTGGTGTTATTTTGGGGTGTTATGGGTTAATGGTTTATTTTTTTAAAAATTGATGGTAGTAAGTGTTATTGTATTATGTGTGTATATCGTTATAGGGATGAGAAAAATCAGTCTGTTACATAGGCGTCTCTTAGATTTTGATTGAAATCGGATCGAGTAGTAGTTTTAGATTAATTATTTGGGATAAAAAAATTTAAAACAGAAATGGGACAAACATACCCCTAAATTATGATAAATGGTACGTATATATCCTCTGTCATACTTAAGGTATACACATGCCCCTACCGTTAGTGTGAGAGGTATATACGTACCATTTCATTAACAGTAGAGGAATATGTGTACCCAAAGTATAACGAAGGGTATATATGTACGATTTATCATAGTTCGAGGGTATATTTATCCCTTTTCAATTTAAGGTATATAGTTCAAAGAAAAAAAAGCTTAGGTAATAAAATTTCAATGTATTTTAAGTTTTATATAAAGAAAAAAATATTACAAAGACGATTTTATCTAAAGTGGGGATTTTAATGAAGGGTAAAAAGTTCGAATCATTTTTCTAAGGGTCTTAGCACTTTTAAATGTATCATTCTTTTAATATATATATATATATATATATATATATAACAATTATTATGGTCATTTTATTTTTTTGCATGCATTTTATCTCTTTTCGTGGCTTTTGTATGTCATTTGTGACCTAAGAGGATGAATGCCACAATTTCTAAGGTAATCAAACGTATATTGGATGAGTTTTTCAGTTTTGAAAGTTGAAAATTTTGAGCAGAGTTAATATTTCAAGTAAACGAGTCCGAAATCGAATTTTGATAGTTTTCTTAGGTCCATATGATTAGATTTAACTTAGTTAGGTAGTCGGTTCTCATTTCAAGACATTCAAGAGTGATTCAGGTCATTGGTTGGATTTTTGATGTTTAAGGAACTTAAAGTTGACCACGACCAACATTCGGTCAAGACAACCTCGGATCGGACATTTTATGATTCCAACAGATTCTGAATGTAGTTTTTAGTTGATCTGTATATTCAATTTGATTTGAAGGAGGTTCTAACTAATCTCAAAGGCCAAAATGGGAGATTTGAAAGTTGGACAACACAATTGAGTTGCTATCAAGTTTTACTTCCTCTGTCTCGAACTAAGCGTTGTTTTGATTTTTTTTCAAGTCCCTTATGAAAAATAAATTTAAAAAATATTATTTACTAAGATTTGTTTGAACATGATTTTAAATCAGATTGATTTGAGTTAAAGTTTTATTTGGACATATAATTTAAATTTCTTAAGTTGTATTTTTTTTCATAAACATGAAAAATCACAAGTAATGGAAACTATCAAAAATTTCAGAATCTTATGCAATCTCACCAATTGAGTAAATCATGGTTCATAAATGTCATGATCTGATTTCTCATGTCATGATGACACCTACTATAACCCACCAATAGATAAGCCAGCCCGTAATATGGAATAGCTAGTGACAGACTATTAAGAGAAATGGAGAAAATAGCGAAAAAGAATTTAAATAAAAGACTATTATAGAATACAACCATAAGACCTGATGAAGTCAGTCAAGAGCTTCTAATAAAATCAGAGTACAAAGAGAAATACATAATGAATATACATGTACAAATCATCACCTATTTACAAAATAGAGATAAGTCTAATCAATACGAGGGAGAGCAGAAATACTCCAAATATTAGGAGTTCACCCCAAAATTTTGATCCATAGTTGCTCCGCACTATTCATACATTAACGATGAGAACTCATACAATGATATATAGACTGTAGAAGTGTAGTGTGATTACTAAACACGTGGTATTCAGTAGGCATTGGCTGACTAAACGTAATAATGCTAAGGGAGCAATATAAACTATCCTATTTTAACAATATTCAGGATCTAAGGTACGATAAAGAGTGAAAGAAGGATATATAATAGTAATACAAGGCCAAAGGATATATAGAAAATACGAATAGAAAAGGAAAATGGGGGAAATACGGTGATACCATATATATATATATATGCCCTATATGTGCGATGGGCACGCATGCCCCTTCCCCTGCCAATGTCGGCCTATGCCCTTGCCGATGACCATGCCTCTGCTTTGCCCTTTCTGATGTTTGGTCGTGGTCACTGTGCGGGCATCTGTCGATGTTGTTAGACGTTGGACATGAGTCATTGGACTTGTTACCAGGATTGCACTAGACGGCTCTAAGAAACCTCTAATTGTGATATGCCGTCATGCACCGATGTTGGCCTCGGCATGTTGCTAGGCCCTTGAAACGCACTTGGCGACACGAAAAACCTCTAACCGTAAATTAACCATGTATATATATATACACACACATACATACATATATATAACTAGAATTAAGATAATAACTCGAGGGAGCCAACCTAACCTCGGGTTCATAGCCAAGTAAGGGAGCTAATACTAGCATAGTCAAGGCTTCTAGCCAAAGTAAGTAATTATAAAGTAACCTAGAAGTGCTAAATTTTACCCAAAAAGGAGTAAAGGTTCATAAACGGATCGATAACCTCAGAAATTGGTCCATTATTATCTTGCCACGAACTAACCATAAATATCAATAATACATTAACCGACTAGTCTGGACAAACAATAACCTAACCGGGCCCCAAAAAGAACGAAAGGTGCAAGCAAGCACATAATAAACAACAAGAAGAGCTTATATCTATACAATACGCCATAAGGCCGATGGATATAAGCACTAAATAATTAAACTGGTGATAGGCAATACATATAAATGAATGAATGCAACATAAATCGGTAATACTATGTCCAATTCATATGTCATAATGTACCAAGTGTATACACCTCCTCCAACTTAGTAGCTCACAAAGGAAGGATCTATGGCGACCATCCTTCTCCAACATTGTGACTCATGGACGAAGAGGTTCATAGGAGACTTGGAGTATCCGTATATACTGCCTGATCCCAAATCAATACTTTCAATAACCATCATAATCAATATACTCCATCCAGTATCTAAGAGCTATATAAATATAATAAGTGCACGGACTTGAATCGTGACTAAAAGAGTGTAAAGCTGTAAATTCATTACCCAAAAGATATCTCAGACTAAATTTGTATAATAGCGTAGAAAAAGGTTAGATCTCTCTAGACCAAAGTAAATAGTAGTGGTAAAATAGTAGAATAGTAATGAGACAAAATCAATATTGGTTTAGTTTTTAAAATATCACATTTAGTTTAAGACTCATAATTTATTAAAAAGTTGGTACGATTACCGTTATAGAAGAAACTCATTTTTAAAATGAAAGTGAGAATAAATTCCTTTTTAGAAAACAATAGTAAAATTCAAGGGTTTGGTTGGAATCGTACCACTAAGTGAGCGTGAATGCACTTAAACATATGCATGCCACCACCAGTATCCAACAATACTACTATATGCGCCTAAGCATCTATAAACTAGGGTTATATCCTTTATAAGGGTAGAATACTCATCTGGAGTCCAACAGGTATTTTAATCATGACCTCGGGCTCAATAATATATAATTAATATAATAAAGCCTCATAACTCAACAAACTAAGGTAATCAGGGGTATAAAATCACTAAAAGGATCTAATCAGAGAAATATCATCCAAATCTGTAAATCAAGTTGTAAGTCTTATATTAAAGGATCTGTAATGTCAATCTATGCTTAAACAAGTCCATAAACAAGGATAATATGATTATAAGGTTATATTAAGTATTGTAATAAGCTAAGGTTTAGGTTACATTTCTATCCCAAATTTTCTAAATAGGTTAAGTCATGGTATACTAGTCATCAACGCATCCTATAATCCCTATCTAGCATGCAATCTATACAATACACAATCTCATAAAGAAAAATAGATCAAAGTCTACTTCGAAGCTGCTGCATTCTTGAACCATACACAAATCACTTTGATCCACGATCTCAAAAATGACACCATACTATCAAAATAATCATCTACACGTTAATAGGAGTAAAACAATACTCATATTATTATATAAAACTTCGAATTCAAAATCAGGTCAATAATGAACCCATGGGGCCTGCTAATGAAATCTCAAAATTGAATCCGTCACGAGGTCCCTCGAAGGACAAAAAATGTATGCTCAAAAGTTGAGAACAACTGGAGTACAAATCAGCGCCCAAATCAACCCTAAAGTTGAGGAATTCTAGACTAAATTCTAGGAATTTACAAGAAAAAATGAAATTTGACGGAAAAAATAATAGAAAATGACCAAGGAGTGTTGAACTAACTTATCGTAACTTCGACGGATGATTTTCCACACCTTCCTACGTCTCAAACTCTTAAAAATAGAGGAAAATGTTAACAAAGTGACGGAAAAATCCAGTGAAGAAGGGGATTTATCTCCAACAGTCACCACTAAAGTGATCAATTGGTCACTTAAGCAGCTACTGCTAAAGCAACCATTGACCGATTAAGTAGAGGGTGAGAAAACACAAAGATCACTAAATTGGCACTCTGTCCTTTAAAGAAGACCTTGACCACTACAGGAACGTTCGCTTAAGAGGACCTTCACCACTAAAGCAAACCTCTCTCGAGTAGCCAAGGATGCTAAAGCGGCTCAGGGTTTCGAAATTCATTTGAAACTCCATGCACGCATACGAACTATGCTATCATACCAAATTTGATATTTCGGACTCAATAGAATCATCAAAACTTTTATCCAAGATCGTTCTGATTAAATGTGGGTCCCACACTATAGTTTTATTTTTCATTAAATCTACCCAATAGCTCAAAATGAGTTTGGAAACCTCGAGACCTGCACCAAGGGTCTCCCAAGCCTAAAATAAATGTTTCAGAGCTAATGGCATTGTCGGAATTCTCATTCGAGATTGTTTACTAGGAGTTTTGGTCAGAGATTTTCTTAACAGCAAAAGCTCCAAAATAGAAAAATAAGCCTAAAATCTAAAAGAACTGTCCTATAATTGAACCGACAGTTACAAAAAATCATAAATGACTTGTAGACGTTATGGGAAGGTTCTAAACGCTGAAAATGCAAGGAAATAAAGAAAATAACCCAAAGAGTCATTATAATAGATAAGATATCAGAATATCTAAGGCGTTGCATTAACAGATCACATGTTTTCATCTTCATTTTATAAATAAATGTTTGTGATTACAAGCTTTCAAATATACATAATTTTCTAAAGATCTGTTGGATCAATAATAGCAGTAACTAATTACTCCTTTCATCTTCATGTGTCGAATATATTAAAATACTTATCCAACTTTACTCGTTTAGTTCGGAAATCCAAGAGATAATTTGTCATTTTATGTCTATTTTATCATTGTTATCAAGCATCATTCATCTTAAGCCGGAGGTCTATCGAAAATAGTCTCCTATCTCACATCTGAGGTAGTGGTATGAACTGCGCACTCTTACCCCACCCAGATCCCATTTGGTGGGAATATATTGAATATGTTGTTGTTGTTATTATTAAGCACCGTTCATTTTTCAATATTTGAATGACTTATATTTAATAAGAATAATATAATAAAATTACCCTTTTATTTTTAGTTCCTTAAAGTATGTGACATGTCAAATATGAATAGGTAAACATGAACGAAGAGAAAATACATCAAAACACCCCTAAACTTGTCTCCAAGACTCACTTACGCACTTCAACTTTATGGACAATTATTAACCCCCTAAACAACTTTCAAGTGAATTTTATACCATCCGAATTACTGACGTGGCTTATAAATCTCAGCGCGTAATGGACAAAAAAATACAAGAAAATAAGTGGGGTCCCACATTTTAATTTTCAGCCACCCAACTTTCTCTTACACCTTCTTTTGCACACCCCACCACCCCTTTCTTCTGTTTCTCCATTTTTCTTCACCACTATCATCAACTATCTCCAACAAAATATACATCAAAAATATTTTTTGATGTGGATTTCTATAATAAGTTCAGCTTCTCACAAAATTCTTTAGAAAATTTAATTTATTCCACCAAAATCAATTTTCCTCAATAACTGAATTAATTTTAAATTTATTGGATTCTTGTTTTGACGAACAAATTAAAAATGCTCATATGAAAAATACTAAAGAATTCGTATTGAGAATGAATCGAAGAAGAAAATCGCAAAAAGAAAATAGAATCAGACAAAAATTTCTTCAAAATATGACAGTTGAATCTGACAAAAAATTTCAATATATTGTCTATCTCTAATTCCTTTTATCCTCAAAGTAGAATTCTTTGGCATTACAATTATAATTTTTCAAAAATCAAATCTCAAAGATTTGAGTCTAGAAGTAACAAGAAAAATAGAAAAGGGTTGAAGAAGAAAGAATGAAAGAGGGTGCTTGCAGATTGTCAAAAAGAAAGGATTTGGGTTTTGATGGGCTGGGGTTGGGGGGCTTGAAGATGACAGAAGGATGGGTGTAAAGGGCTAAAGAAGAGAGAAAATGAGGTGAGAAGGGGGTTGAAGAAGAAAGAAAGTTAATACATACATACATACATACATACATACATACATACATACATACATACATACATACATATATATATATATATATATATATATGGAAAACTATAGGAATAGCCACAAATAAGGTAGCTTTCAAGTTTTGACCCCAAATAAAAAAGCTTCATAAAAATAGCCTTCAACTATTAAGTGATATATTTTTAGACAAAATTATCCCTGACCAATGGAGTAAATTACATAAATGATCCTCGTAATGGATAGCAACTCAATACTTATTCATCTTTCAACTTTTTTTTTTCTCTTTTTAATTTTACTTTGATTTTTATTTTTTATTTTTGATTTTGCTCAACCCTTACTTTTTTGCTTTTTCCTCTCAATTTCTTTTCTTTCCTTTTTATTTTACTTTGATTTTTTATTTTTCTTTCCTCTTTTTTTTTTTGTTCTTTTTAGTTTTTCTCAACTCTTACTTTTTTTTTCCTTTACTTCTCTCAATTTCTAATTTTATAATTTTTTTTCATTCTTCTTTGATTTTTATTTTTTATTTTTATTTTTTTTCTTTTTTTTTAAGTTCTTCTCGGCCTTTATTTTTATTTTTATTTTTTTTATTTTTATCAACCTTTAATTTTTTTCCGTTCTCTCTCAACTTCTACATTTTTTTTATTTCTATTTTTTTAATATTTTTTCATTCTTTTCTTTTTCCATAATTGTTATTATTTTTATTATTTTCTTCAGTTTCTTCCAATCAAGTTACATCTCTTGAGCAAGAGCTGACACTATCACATTATAAATATAAGACTTATGACTTTCAAACAACAACCTACGTTTCATGTGCAAGAGTTGACACTACCACATTGTAGAGGCAAAACTTATGACTTTCAAACAACAAGTTATGTTTCATGGGCAAAAGTTGACACTACCATATTGTGTTTTGATTTATGAGATGTTTTATAACTTTTACCTTAGAGGCAAGACTAAGATCAAGGACTTTCAAAAAACAAATTATGCTTCACGGACAAGAGTTGACTTTACCATGTTATATTTTTATTTATGAGATATTCTACAACTATTGCCTTAGAGGCAAGACTTAGCTCAAGGACTTTCAAACTACAAATTATGTCTCACAGGCAAGTGTTAACACTACCATGTTATGTCTTTATTTATGAGATGTTCTACAAATCTTTCCTTAGAGGCAAGACTTAGCTCAAAGAGTTTCAAACTAAAAACTATGCCCCATAGGCAAGAGTTGACACTACCACGTTATGTCTTCATTTATGAGATGTTCTACAACTCTTGCCTTAGAGGAAAGACTTAGCCCAAGGACTTTCAAACAACAAATTATGTTCCACGGGCAAGAGCTGACACTACCACTTTATGTCTTTATTCATGAGATGTTTTACAACTCTCGCCTTAGTGGCACGACTTATCCCAAAAAATTTCAAACAAGTTAATAAATTGGACAAGAGTCAACACTAACACATTGTGTTTTTTTACTTATGAAATGCTCTATAACTCTTGTCTTAGAAGTAAGACTCGATCTAAGGACCATTAAACAACAAGTTGTGCCCCATGGGCAAGAGTTGACACCACCACATTGTGTATTGATTTATGAGATATTTTATAACTCTTCCCTTAGAGGCAAGACTTAGACCAAAGATTTTCAAGTAACAAGTTGTGCTCCATGGGTAAGAGTAGACATTATTACATTTTGTTTTGATTTATGAGATATTCTATAACTCTTGCCTTCGAGGCAAGACTTAACCCAAGGACTTTCAAATAACAAGTTACGCCCTATGGGTAAGAGTTGACACTATCATATTATGTTTTAATTTATGAGATATTCTATAACTCTTGCTTTAGAGCCAAGACTTAGCCCAAAGACTTTTAAACAACAAATTACGCTCCACAGACAAGATTTGACACTACCACATTGTGTCTTAATTTATGAGATGTTTTATAAATCAAGGACTTTTAAACAATAAGTTATGGTCCATGGGTAAGAGTTGACACTACCACATTATGTCTTGATTTGTGAGATGCTCTATAACTCTTACCTTAGAGGCTCGAATTAGTTCAAGAAATTTCAAACAACAAGTTGCTCCTCATGGCAAGAGTTGACACTACCACATTGTTTCTTAATTTATGAGATATTCTATAACTCTTGCCTTAGAGGTAAGACTTAGCCGACAAGTTACACCCCATGAACAAGAGTTGACACTATCATATTGTGTCTTGATTTATGTGATGCTCTACTAGTCTTGCCTTTAAGACAAAACTTAGTCCAAGAACCTCCCAAAAGAACAAGTTATGTCCAATGGATAAGTGTTGACACTACCACATTGTTTTTTGATTTATGAGATGTTCTATAACTCTTGCCTTAGAAGCAAGACTTAACTCAAGGATTTTCAAACAACAAGTTATGCTCCCCAAGCAAGACTTAACACTACTACATTGTGCCTTGATTTATGAGTTGTTCTATAATTTTTGCCTTAGAGGCAAAACTTATCCTAAATAACTTTCTAACAACATTGCATGCCCTTAAATTTGCTTTGATATCAAAAAAAGAAGATTCCTTTGCGGATTATCTAATTTTTATTTATTAGCAAAATATAATAGAAGTTGAGAAAAAGGAAAAAAGAGATTAAACAAATTAGAGAAATAAAAAAAAAGAGATTGAGAAAAAAAATACAAGAAAAAAATAAAGATTAAGAAAAAAGCAAAGAATTAAAAAAGTTGAGAAAAACAAAAATGAGAGGGAAAAACTAAAAATAAAGTTTGAGAAAAATGAGGGGAAAAAGAAAAATTAAAAAAATCAAAAATAAAAGAAAAATAAAGGTTGAGACAAATAAATTAAAAAAAGAAAACAAAAGAAATGAGGAGATAGATAATGTTAGAGAAAAAAGAAAAAAATAAAGATTGATACAAATAAATTAAAACATGAAAATAAAATTAAAGGAAAAATAAAAAAGTAAAGATAATACAAATAAAAATAGAATTTGAGAGACAAATGAGTATGTAAAGTTTAAAAATATTTGAGGTGTAGAGGGAAAAAAATTGTACTTGTACTATACTTAAAAGGGAAGGAAGACTAGTCTTTAAAGACTTTTCTATTGGGATCAAAAATTCAAAGCCACCTACTATTGGGGTTATACCATGTAATTTCCTGATATATATATATATATATATATACTAGTTGCATAAGGCCCGTGCTAAATCCGGGCTCAAGCTCATGATAAAGAATATAAAATTTAATGGGAAAATTTCAGAAGTAGCAACTCTGTAGCCTTAATTATAACTTTTATAGCAACAGTTTCATAATTACAAAAAATGGCAAATTGTATTTTGTATTTAATTAAAATATTGTTATATAAATACATACACAAATTAAATAGTAGTTCCTATTTTAAATTCATCAGTTAGAGTTAAATAACGAAAGTAACCGTCCTTAATTCATGCTACATTTAATTATAAAGATTCTTTTTCCTAATATGACTCTTCTATTTCTCTTATTTTTTTATCCTTTTTCATTTTTTTCGTTTTCTTTTTTATTCCTTTCTCATATTTTTCTTTTTCTTTTCCTATTTTCATTTCTTTTTTTATCGTTTTATTTTTTTATTTTGATTTCTTTTTCCTTTTTTATTTTCACTTTATTTTGACTTTTCTATTTCTCTTCTTTTTTATCCTTTTTTGCTTTTTTTCTTTTTCGTTTTTTTATTTTTTTCCTTTCTCATATTTTTCTTTTTCTTTTCCTATTTTCTTTTTCTTCTTTTTTTTTTCTATTTTTATTTCTTTTCTTTTTGATTTTATTTTTACACTTATATTTCTAGCTTTTATTTCTGTTTTTTTTTTTATTTTTTTAGTTTTCACTTCTTTTCCTTTGGATTTTTCTTTTCTATTTCTTTCTTTTTCTTTTTTTATTTTTTTACTATTCTATCTGTTGTTTTTATTTTTAAAAGACACATATCTATATCAGATATACACATTCAAAAAGTATACAAAATACACAGACATACAGATCTGTGTTTGTATTTACAGTACAAAACATACATATATATCTGTATATGTATTTACAGAAATACATATCTGACTCATATGTATGTATAAACATATAGGACACAAAATCTTTATAACAAAAAGTGACATAATACATTTATCTAATTGCGCTTGAACCATACATTTCTTCTTCATGATGTAGACATCAAAAATATTATTATGACAAAAAATATGCATCATCCATAAATACATATGCATTAATCATAAATTCATATGCTTTTTTCATAAATAGATATGCATAACTGAAAAAATACATATGCATTAATCATAAATACATATGCACACTGAAAAAAGTACAAATGTATTATTCATAAATACATATGCATTTATAAAAAGCTAAGCAGAACTAAAAATATACTTTCAAATCAATAAATATAGCATGCAGCCCCATGAAAACGTATAAATAACTAGACAATACATATGTATTATTCAAAAATATATACGCATATCTGAAAAAATACATATGCATTAGTCATAAATACATATACAATCTAATAAAATACATATGTATTATTGAGAAATATATGTGCATAACTAAGAAAATACATATGCATTACTCATAAATACATATGCACAACTGGAAAAATACATATTCTAGCTTTTTGTTTGACTTTCTCTTTTTCACATATTTTTGCACTTTTTGGGATTTTGGAGATGAAGGTTTTCTCAATGTTTTCTGTTTCATGATTTTTTCAATATTTTTTGGCTCGTCACAATGCTTCGATCTCACCTCTTCTATGCCAACTTCTCTGTTCAACTAAATAGGAGTAGAAATCAAATTAACATAAAATCCCACAATCTTTCAATAAAAAAAAATCACAAAAGCCCATCAAATAACGTAGAAAAAGTTACAGCAGACCTCCATCAAATAATGTATCCCTCCATTATAGCAGACCTCCACAATTTTTAAACATAAATAAAATCACAACCCTCCCCCCTAAAAAAAAAAAAAGAAGAAGACGGATGAAGAAAAAAATGTAAAAAATGTAAAAAAATAAAAAAAATATAAATTATATGAAAAGATAACATGCAAATACTGTAAATATCAACTTACCTTATTTGATGAATGACAATTTTAAAAAAAGGGAAAGAAACTGAAAAAAGTGGAGTGAAATATGGGAGGGAATTAGAAAAAGTGAAGTGAAATATGGGAGAAAATTGAAAAAAGTGGAGTGAAAATAGGAAAAGATAAAAAAGTGAGTGAAACCCGTGAAATTTTCAATGTTCGGTATGATGAAAAATATTTTTCATGGAAAATGTTTACTTGGAAAAGGTTTTCTTTGAAAATAAGTTGGGTTTCTACTTATTTTCTTATGTTTGGTTGGTGAGTGGAAAATATTTTCCAAAAAATATTTTATGGTGTTTGGTTGGTGAGTAGAAAATATTTTAACTAATCCAAGTGGTATATTTCCTCCAATGACAGTGTAGTACTCATATTGGTCCACATCCAACATATTATGTTGTCCACAATTGTTCCATTACCGACGTCAAGCAGATGCAAAGAGTACAAAAGTAGATATTAATATCGAGTATCAAAATATTATAAGTCACTAAAATTTAAGCAACTATTAATTATATAATTCAAGTTTCCTAATCAATATTCCCTCAAATCCACGAAAAAGAGAACTTTGATAGCAAATACACAAAACATTATCAAAAATAAAAGTGTGCGAATAATAATTCCTTCCAAATCCTATGAAGCTAATTCCAACCCATATGTTTAACTATTGTTGTTGCTTGAATCGTTCCAACCACCCCTTACGGAGATTTTAATTTTTTGTCATGAATGCCTTTGCTAAAGTGTCGCTTTGCACCAAATAATCAAAAGCATAACCGAGGAACTCTTCCTTATAACCTTCCATTGCCATAACTTCTTCGTACAACTTTGTCACATCTAAGCGGATATCAATCATCTTACCAATTGCCATTGCCACATCTTCAAATTTTATAGATATATCACCTACGACATCTTGAACCTCAAAAGAGCGCTTTCTTTTGCAAGTTGCCTTGACTTGAGAAGTTTCGGTCACTTGCACGTCCTTTTTCGTGGATGGTCCTTCAAAGTCATTATCATTATCTTTCTCGAAACAACAATCAAAATCTATATCTTCAAATGATTTAACGCAATCTTCCCTAGCTCGATCATTCCCATACACAAGAGATATTTCATCAAACATGTTAATTTTTTTGTTGATGAACTTATCATGATTGGGATGTTCCTACAATACAAAGATTAAAAAAATTTTGATATCAAATTCATTTAGTTCTAATTGAATAATGCAACATAAACACACAGTAGCAAGCATAACAACTAAAAATATGTGCACACAGTGATGCATATAAAATAATTCTCAATCAAAAAAAAAAAGTTGTTGATAGGCCGATGCCTCAAGGAGAAGTAATTGTTGGTGGCAACATTGTTACTGCTGGTAATTCAACAAAAATCACAACAACTAAAAAAATATGGATACAGTGATGCATATAAAATAATTCTCAACCAAAAGTAAAAAGTTGTTGATAGGCCGATGCCTCGAGGAGAAGTAATTGTTGGTGGCAACATTGTTACTGATGGTTACTTCAACAATGGGGACAAAACTCCCAAGTACTAAACTGGGCAACAACAGAATCATTAAAAATGCTTAAAATATATTGCCAGAAACCCAAACAGAAAACAAACACAAACACACTGCATATAGGAAGCTCAATAGGACATATAGGAAGCTTACAGTTACTTTTCCACTATTCTCACAATTACTCCATCATGTTCTCTTATTAATCCTTAGTATAGTGAAATTTCACACACATATTTATTATGTATATATGGCTTAGCTTGGGCCTGATCTCAAACATGAGCAATTTTCAGAGGCAGAAGAACAGACCATTGCCATACTTCACTCAGTCCTTCGCAATAGGTAAAACTTTAAAAATTTACATTGCATTTCTGCGAGAGGTATTTTTTATATTATGCCCTTGATTGTGGAATATCGATTGTGTTGAAGAAGAAGATTCTAAATTTGGGGATCAAATAATTTTAAAAAATTAATAACCTTGTGGCCCTCTTGGTCTCATGGCGACAACTATTATCGTTGCACCAAGAATCTCCTTTTATATCAATGATATATTTAGGTGTAATCGATGGCGGGGCTAAGTTTATTCAAAGGGGTTCTACACCAGCTAAAACTTCTAAATTCAAGATCTTTTCATAACACACACTATTTTTTAAGATTATGACACTCGGTCAACATTTTTTAAGAGTACGAGCAACATAGAACATAATGGAGTTCTACATATTTGTCGAAACTTACTTTGATTGGTCACTTAATATGATTTTGTGTGCAAATTTTTCCATAAATGGTCTATAATTGCTGCTCAACTACCAGGCAGAACAGATAATGATGTCAAAAACCATTGGAACACAAAGCTCAAAAAGAAACTATCTGGCATGGGAATTGATCTAGTAGCACACAAGCCATTTTCTCACTTAATAAGTGAAATTGCAACAACATTATCTCCACCACAAGTCTCTCATATGGCTGAAGCAACGCTTGATTGTTTCAAAGATGAATAACTGGAGGATCACTTTGTGCCCAAGAATTTCATAAGCTTCATGTGCAACATCACATGAACCAAGGTCCAAAGGAGTCTTTTTCTTGAGCACAACACTGCCATTAATCCTTTGCTTGCCTTTGGATGCCTTTATCTTTTTTATTACTAATAAAGCACTGAGTTTGGATTTGTTATGAAAAAAACCAAGGCAGGGTACTCTCATTTTATGGGTGAAGAAGAATGGCTAGTCTTGTAATCCATTTTCAAAGTGTTGTTTTCTGTATTTCAAAAAGACCTCTTAATTACCAAGACTAATTGGTAACTGTGTATTTACTAAATTTATAGTTGTGACCCTTTGTATTTTTCATTCAAATTCATCCTTAAGCACAAAATCAACAATTGAACAGAATCTCAATCATACAAAATCACGAATAACAGAATTTGAGGTATAGGATATTTCTATAGGCAGAAATCAGTGATCCCAAAATAATCAGTAAAATATCCTATATAAACATATCATTAAGCATGAAATAAATCTGAATCAAAGTCCTAAGATACTCATATAGCTTGAATCCACTGCTAATTGCTCAATTAACTCACAATAACTTACCAATTTTCATTGAAAGTTAAACAAAAAGTTTAATTTTTGAACAAAATTGAACTCAAATCAGAAACCCAATCAAGCAAAAGAGAAAAAATTAAAGAAATTTTTTATCAAGCATCGTCGAAGAAATTAGTTATGGAACATACCTTCGAAACTCTTGCAGTGAGAAGAATAGAGAGAGACAGGAGAAAACCCTAAAATTAAAGACCTCAGTAAAATTTGTTGTAATGCGAGCTCAATTTTATTTGAGGTGGAGATGGAGAAGAGGGGTGGGGGTGGAGTTTAAGCGCGCCTTAAAATTTTAATAAGGAAAATGACTTCCCTTGCCTCATCAAGGAAGTCATTTTTCCTCAAATGAAGAAAAATGAGGCACCTTGGAAAATGTTTTCTCAATACTTTAATATAACCAAACAAAGGAAAATTAAAAAATGTGTTTCAGAAAATATTTTTCATCATACCAAACACACCCATAATGGTTAAAATATTGTTAATTTTGCTATAACTGGTAATTTTGAGAAAGTGTTGCTATTTATTATAATTAACGTCTTAAGTATACTAGTTTCTGTAATGTTTTCCAAATTTAATTTTAGAAACAAAATAACTTAAGTCACATTTTTCTATTGCAAAATTAATTTAATTTAATGATATGTTGATTATGTCTTGTGTGGTAAGTCATTATGATTATTAAATTTTTTTCATTATATGAATAGACATAGACATAGAATAGACATAGAATTCAATTTAAAATAAATAAATGGTGTGTTCAGAATGTTTTAATTTTTTTTTTATATTTTATAGATCTTTGAGAAAAAATATCTTCTCTAGAAAAATAAGTCTTTTTAGACTTATAAAAATGACTTCGTTGAAGTAGAAAAATAATATTCTATATTTCAAATTTATTGAGCCTTTCAATTCGCTCTTTAATATACCTTGTCTTCACCCCACCGATAGCTCTCATCCCTGCCACCCCATACTCCACCTCTCATAGTACTTTTCTAAATTATATATAAATAATTTTTAAATAATATTTTACTAACATATCAAATATAAAAAGAATAAGTAAGAAACACACTAATTTTTTTTTTAAAAAAATATTTTTGAAATAATATTTTTCATTAAAAAACATGTTTGTACCAAACACACACCTAAAAAGAGAATAAGTATCATTAGAAAATAATAAATTCTCTGATTGAAAATGAGACTGTAACTTCAAAGTTGCACAAAATTTATCATAATGTAAAAAAGTAAATATGCATTCTATCCGTTTCATTTATTTTACATTTTTTGATTTGGTACTCCTATTAATAAGAGGTTATTTAATAGAAGTTTGTTCATTTATCTCGACAGTTATGATTTGAAAGTGTATATTGACAACCATTATGTTGTATAGTTACTTAATGATAAGAGTAATATTGAAAGAAAATAATAAAGCTTTCTTTATTTGCTAAAATAATAAGTAAAAAGAAAATTTTATTTTAGTACAAGGGTCAAGCAAAATGAAAAAAGAGAGAAAAGGGTATTCTCTCAATTCCTTTTTACTTGTTTCTTTGACTTGAAAAAAAACTTAATAATTTAATATATTAAGAGTAACACATATAAAATTATCCTTATTAATTATGTCTTAAAAATTTAAATTTGTCCATTAATACTTTATGTAATTACTTGATAATAATAATAATAATAATAATAATAATAATAATAATAATGTAAAAAAATTATAAATCTCTCGTTATTTATTAAAATAAATACGTAATAAAAATAATTAATTTTTAATATAAGAAATAAGTAAAAAAGAACAAGTAATCTAATGAGGAACAAGAAGAGATTTATATAAAAAAAAATACTATATATAGTTCAATCACAAAGATCTAAATAAAAATAGCATAAAATAATAAATGAGGACAAATGTAACATGTGTGGTTAAAAATAAACATGTGTGACTATCTAATTACACCAAAAAATTGTGAGGACTATGAAAAAGAGAGATTCTCCCTTATATGTAGTTATAATTATAATATATATGTGGAATTATTTTTAAAAATTATTTTTTTGCGTGGCTTGCGTGGATCCGACATGGCATTGACATGACGCTGATGTATATGCTCATGTAATACACTCTCCATTGTGATAGTGAATTATATCTTTAGGGTGGTATTTAATTCACGCGAAAATTGTTTAGAGGGATAAATAATTGCTTATAAAGTTAAAGTGTTAAAGTAAGTTATGGTGACAAGTTCAGGAGGGTATTTATGCTTTTTTTCCTTTCCTTAATATAATCTTTTCAAACAATACAAACAATCTCCTCACATTAAACATAAGTTTTAATTTTTGAAAAATTTAAAAGGAGAGGGCACTTTTACAAATTATAAACTTATGGGCAAACTTTTATATTAGAAAAAGTTTAGAATCTCAAATCATGCTTTTTAAAGAATTTGTGATTAAAAATCATCATCTCAAATCACATATTCAAACAATGATTTACAATCATAGTTTATATTGCACGTCCAAACACTACTTATTTTACAACTCACTCTTAGACACATTCTGAGTTGAAGACAGAGAACGGATAAATCTAGTTCCTACAGGCTACATATGTTGATCCACAACTTCTTGTCTACATTTTGTGGATTTGGTCTATATGTTGTCCTCTTGTATTGGGGTGTACATTGGGATGTGTGCGCAGACAAATCACCATGCTAGGAACAACCAGCTGCAAAGACAACAAAACAAAACCTTGATGTCAGCTTTTCACACAACTTTTGGCCTAGGCAATTTTGACAAACAGATGAGGTTTATTTATTTCTTCCTTCCATCAGTATTATTCTCAACTACTCATTGACCTTTAATAATTTATAGCATGCATGGCTTTACGGACGTTGCTTCAATGACCAGGATTCAACCACTATAAATTACTCCCTCCGTCCAATATAAGAGTTGTTTTAACCAAACAAAAAAAGTTAAAATAGTTATTTGGAAATTAAAGACAATAAGTAGTAATTATTCCCAACTATATCCTTATATAATAATATGTTTGCTAGCTGATATCGATCCATTTTGCAAAGAAGCAGAGATACAATTTGATTAGAAACCATAGAAATCAGAATTACTGATCAATTAACAAGCTTTGATTGATTATGTGGGAATTTCAAATCATAAAAGGAAAATCAAGGGGTTTGAAGATGGGGATGAATTGACACAGAGAGAACTAATGTGCGAATAAATCTCTTTCCTTTCCTGAAAACTTCGTTGCAACTAAAAATATACCAATAATTTAAACAATACATTGCCAAAATGTGGAGGCCTTGTTCTCGCAAACTAGAAATAAGCACCAAATAAAGAAATAATAGTTGGAACCTCACCACCACCAAAATTGCACCGCAAAGAATGTGAGCACACATCTAAAGGTCGTCCTGATATGCTGTGAAAAGAATTAGCAAAATGGTAGTCTGTTCCCCAAGGTCCATTTATCTATATCAGTATCTAGACAGACATAATCTACAACAAACATACTCTTTTCATATTATACAAACTGCTGCTGGACTAAAAGTTCTGATTGCAAAATTTTGGCAATCAAAAACAGCCAGCCAGATGGAGATCGTCCAACAGCTATGTCTCAGCAAGAATCTTTAACCCTCTCTTTTTTCTCAAGCGAAAAATCAGAAGAGAGCATTCCAAAGAGCCTCTTCCCCCTCACCGCACTTCTCATGGACATATTTTAACTTCTCTACTGATTTACAAATTCCACTGCAGCTCCAGTCAAACGAGGCAACACATACATTACCTGCCTCAGCTTTCCAGTCACAATCTGCAAGGTGGGTACAATAGTAATGAATTGAATAGATAGAATTGGGTACCATAGGGTGATAGCAACTCCTATCAAAAATATAAATTGAGAAAAAAAAAACTTCAATATAATGCTTATGCCTCGAATTAAACAGTTTAAATTGCCTTTTTTCCGATTTTACGTTGCACCCTGACACCCTCAACTGGAACAAACTTAGAAGTACATTTTATTACAAATATTATTCCTACATGACTTGAAGAATTTAGGCAAGGAGTGATGGAACCGATGCTAATATAAAAGATCATTATCAGGTATGTCTCTCAATTAGGAAAATCTTACTGAGAACTGACCGGTTTCTACTAACCTACTAAAAAATCTGAATGCAATAAACAAAACTCTGTATGTACAAAAATACTTGATTGTCAAAATTCCACCAAAAAGAAATTCTGGATGCAGCCAATTGATACATTACAAAAGAGAAAATACCTGGTGGAGTTCCACAGCACATAGTGCGTTCATCAATGTGCTCAACTTCAAGACCGATAAACCAAGCCCCTAACGACACATCCTCATTGGCATACTTGTGCAAAATAGGCCTGAATTAAAAGTTTAAATCCTTTATAATTACTAGAGAGTTTAACAATAAATGATAGCGATAAAGCAACAACGATGCTTCAATCCCGAGCATCTTTGGGTGTCAGCTATATGATACTGATAAGGATCAACAAGTTTTACCATTGATAATCGACAGTATACATGCTAATATACACAGATAGTTCAAGAAAATACAAGTCTTTTGACCATTCAGAAGAACTTCAATGACTTGGGTATACAGCAACAAATTCAAGCTTTATCTACTATTAACTTACTGATTGATTGATATGTATGTGGCCAAGTCCTTGGAGATAGCATAGATCTGACCAGTTGCATGTCGGAAGTACTTGTTTCCTTCTTCTCCAAATTTCCAGTATTCTGGCTCGTGGTACTTTACAGTCCTACAAAACAATATTAAAGTTCAATTCATGCAAATATAATACAGTTGATCTATTACCATTTAAAAAGAAAATGTTACTACAGAAACCAAAATGCAAGCTGAAAGCATCAGTTGTCATAAGCTAGTATGGCTTCACAATTACTTTTGAGCAAGAACAGGTCCAGATTTCATACACCCAATGTAAATTCTGGGCTTCGACCGATGACGAGCAAGAGTTGCAGCTAGCATGCCTGAAAAATCATTAGTCATTAAATACAAGCTGAACCAAAAATATTAGTCGTCGAGCTATAAAAATGTATAGAAAACATATCCAATACATACCCAAATTGATGTGGACGTCATCATCCACCTTGACGTAGAAGTCGGCATCCCATTTTGCAACAGCAGTAGAAAAGAAAATCTTAGTTTTGGCAGAGAGCTCGTGATATCCTTCAACATGCTCCTACAACATCATGCAGATTCGAACCCAAAATCTGTAAGATTTCCAAACTGAATACAAAAAGCAAAACTGTTCTTAAAGTATCCTACCAGCCTGAGGAAGTCTTTATGCTGAGCTTCTTCAGAATCAATTGCGCGATCCAGTATGCTGTTAGATGTTGCACTGGATAACCAACACAGACGTTTGAGTTCAGTAACATTAAGTCCATTTTCATCCTTGCTCAGTGACATTAACAAGTGATGACTCATACATTTTGGTAGTATATTACCAATAATAATACAGAGAAAAGGAAAGAAACTGCTGGAAAAGAGAGCAAATAATTGCAAAATGAAACATCTAGATCCTGTTCAATCCTAAAACTACCTAGTATTTTGTTAGCAGTAAACTGGTAATATCTAATTGCAAGAACTTTAGTCAACATTAAAATGAACAGTTCATATCATCCCATCTGAACTTAAACAGAGCCTTCATTAGTTAAAATGTGTCTGCAACAAACCTAACAAAACTTCAACCCTTTTCAGTGGTGTGGTAGTTTTTGATAAAGTGTTTTACTGTATTGTTTAGTACTTCTGAAAATTTTATAGACACATCATTAAGGGCTCGGTAATTAATCTTATGAAACACTCTTACTGTCTACTTTACAAAATTAATCTCGGTTCTTTTAACTATTGAACTATTGAGATAGTTCTAAGTTCAAGGCCCACATTTAGTTTCAGTAGATCCAGAATTGAGCTTCGCAGAAAGTGTTTTTCTGTTCAAGTATCTCTACACTAAAAGTACTCTTAAACATTTGCCAAGACAACTTGAAGAAGTACCCTTTCAAGCTAAAAGCACTTATTTCTCAAAATGCCTTGCATTCCAAAAGACACTTTCACCTCCCAACATGTGGCAGCATACGATATTCCCTCTTGCGAAGCATGACCCTCTTGGTTTGAATTGTTCTCAAACAAAAATTTCTTATTATGCATCTAAATCAGTTTCTAGTTTCTTTATTTTATTTTTTTTACAAGGAAATGAATTTCTAATTTCTTAAACCCTTTTCAACCTCATAAATGTCATACGCAGGAAACAAACAATTTGAGTTCGTCACTAGAGTCAATTTCAAGAATTTTTATATGAATTTTAAAACTTTAATACCTATTCCCCTATCAATAGTGTATTTAACTTGCTATGCCACTTTCTCCCAGGTTCTTTATGTCTTTTCTCCACAGCAAGTTGACAAAGCCTTTACAGGTTTCCTGCACCCTGGGTTTGAAAACTTGTACGCGATGGAGGAGGAGGAAGTAGGTTCAACTTGTGTTCAAATTGGTAGATTAGTGCCTCAAACAAGATAGCTACCTTAGTATTGAAAGCTGCTTGAGATTCAACTATTGTGCATTCGGTTGATTCGGCCACAAACCAGATGGTCTCCTTTGAGTTGAAAACAGCTTGAGATACAATCTTCAGATGATAGGTAAAGAGTGCTTTCTGTTGGGTACTATGTAGTTTTGATGATTGACAAACTAACATATGAATAAAACATGTTACTTCAGTTGGTCCACGTATAGGAAAGCAAATTTACAGTGTTTCACTGATAGATGCAGAAAAGATTGCTTAAAGACAAGAACGAATAAGCAAGCCTAATTCTGATATACTCAAGCTACTGATCATGTGAGGAATATAACAAGTTGAATTTGATTCAAACACTTAATGATAAGGGAAAGCAATTTGAGTTGAAAAAGGAGTCATACGTGATGAAGGAGTTTCACTTCTGAGTATATCTTGAAGAGTCCTATGTGTGGGAGGAGAAAGATTCTGATAAATAAACATGTGCTGATATAAAAGAGTTGGAGTTTTACTACAACACTAAGGAAACAAGAGTTGGAATTAAAGAAAGAGTCTCACTTGAAGTAGAACTCTATGCAATGAGAGTTTTAATTAAAGGAGGAGTTTGAAATAAAGAATGACTCTTTGAAGAGCTGTGCTTAAATAGAATATGCATCAGTTAGAATAATTCACGCACTTACAAAGCAGAAAAGCACAATCGACAGATTGACTTCACGAAATGCTACTCAATCACTGAAGAAACACATTGAAGAACCTGGTCCTAAGTATAGAATCCAGCTAAGAGTTTTAGCGTTGATTTTTAGAGTTGTTCATTGTGTTTGAACTATTGATGTAATATTAGTTTCAGTGTGTTATAAACTGAATTAGGAGCTAGTCTTTAAGTTGGTGAAAACTCAGAGACTTTGGGAAAGCATACCTTGGGAGGTGTGTGTGTAGTTAAGAATTAGAGTTTATAATTCCTAGTTATTGAGTTATAAGAATTAGAGTTTATAATTCCTATTTGTTGGTTAGAAGAGTTTTGTAATCAGTCGTTGTTGAGGCTCAAGAGTTATTTAGTGAAGTTGGGGTTAAATCCTGTAGAGGTGCAGGTCGTGGCTTTTTACACCTTTTCGAGCCGGGTGTTTTCCACGTAAAAATCATTGTGTTCTTTACTTTCTGTTTTACCGCTTCCTTGGAACACGTCAATGGAACACGTCAGACAACCCATTCCATCGATAAGCAACAGTTAGGCGAAAATAAGATAATCAGTAGGGCACGAATTCTTAACACTTTCATAGAAGCTGGACAAAAATGAGCATATAAATTCTTTTGGAGAGAATTTGGCAGGGTCCCAAAGTGAGTAGATTGAGCTGGTCCACCATCGTGTGCAGACCAATGACCAATCTATTTCTTATTGAGAAATACGAGTGCAAATCCATCTAGAAACATTAAAAAAATTGTACAAGACGTTTTGCAAAGATGAACATTACAAGGTTTTAACGCATTACCTAATTATCAAAGAATAGATAGCGACAGCTCACCACAATTCAGGAATAGGTTGACTTTTCATTTTTGTTATGGAAAATGTTACTTTACATTTAATGATGTCAATGAAGCTGTAAAGTTAGGTGCAAAACAGGTGTGGTTTTTGACTCCCTTAAGAGACAATTCAATGTAGGTAGCAGGGCAATTAAGGCATGCGCCTCATCACCCATGAGCCCTGTCTTGATGCCCAATGTGGGCAGCAGGGCAATTAGGGCATGCGCCTCATCACTCACGAGCCCTGTCTTGAAAAGGGCATCACTAAAAAATATATTTCACCTAATTGTTGATTTTTCAGTTTTTTTCTACATTACCTTTTGAATAAAAGGTTCAGATTTACATTCTTGTAGTAATGTATATTTTTATCTTTCCTTTCAATTGCACCTTTCTCCATTAAACTTAAAATACACATTTCATTAGCATTTTTTTGCTTAAAGCCCCAATAAATTTCAGAGGTTTTTTCCACCTTTTGCCTTTGATAGAAGTGCTTTCATTGATTACGAGATCGTTTTACACCTCTTGGAGCTTACACTGGACTACACATGAGATAAATTATTCCATATTCCCTCATTGTAGAAGAAAGAAACTATACATAGCAGTTCCAAAAGCATACAACAAGAGGTGTAATGATTGCTTCTGCTGCATTATAAGACAGGGAACTTCTTAGTCTTCTTCTAGCAAACTCTTAGGGGTCGTTTGGTGTGATGTATAAGTAAAATAATCATGATATAACCTATCCAATGTTTGGTTGTAATTTGAATCATGTACAACTTAGTACACCAATTATTTTATACCACCAGCAACATGGAATAACTTATCCATGTATAACTTAGACATGGATAAAGACATAAAGTACTAAATGACGAAACTACCTGTATCTTTTTCTAGAAACCAATGAAGGTCATTACTTCTTAGTTTTAAAGGTAACACCCAACAAGAAATAATCTTTGTACTACTAATCCCTGCATTATAATCCCTGTATAAACTTGTCTCGAACCAAACTCCCCCTTAGCCTTCTTCCAGCTAATTGGATGTTAGATGGGATAAGGCTGCCAGCTGCATCACGGAGACTGCTAGAGAAGTGTTGGGTGTTTCGAGGGGGCGGGCAGGAAGGCATAAGGGGGACTGGTGGTGGAATGAAGAAGTTAAGAAGAAAGTGGAGATTAAGAAGAGGGTGTATGTTAAGTTGAGTGAGAGTAAAGATAAAGAGGAGAAGTGGGTGAATAGGGAGTTTGCAAAGTGGCAAAGAAGGAGGCTAAGTTAGCAGTTACGGCTGCTAAGACAGCAGCTTTTGAGAGCTTATATGCGGGGTTAGAGGAGAAAGGCGGGGAAAAGAGGTTGTATAGGCTTGCTAAGGTTAGGGAGAGGAAGGGTCATGACCTCGACCAAGTGAAGTGCATTAAAGGGGAGGATGGTAGAGTTTTGGTGAAGGATGTTCATATTAAGAAGAGATGGCAGGAGTATTTTCATAGACTTTTGAATGAGTAAAGGGAAAGAGGCATTGAGTTAGGGGAGCTGGAGCATTCGGAGGAGAGCCGTGATTGCAGTTACTGTAGACGTTTTAAGGTAGAGGAGGTCAGCGAGGCTATTCGTAGGATGAGGGGTAGGGCGACGGGGTCCGACAAGATTCCAGTGGATTTTTGGAAGTTTGTGGGTGGGGCAGGCTTAAGGTGGTTGACTGATTTGTTTAACGATATTTTTAAGACTCCGACATTGCCTGAGGCCTGGAGATGGAGTATGATGATTTCGTTATATAAAAACAAGGGGGACATTCAGAGTTGCAACAACTATAGCGGTATTAAGTTGTTGATTCATACTATGAAGATTTGGGAAAGGGTGGTTGAACGGAGATTGAGGAGGATCGTGTCCATTTCGAAGAATCAGTTTGTTTTTATGCCTGGTCGCTCGAAGACAGAGGCAATCCACCTGGTGAGGACATTAGTGTAGCAGTATAGGGAAAGAAAGGGATTTGCACATAGTGTTCACCGACCTGGAGAATACTTATGACAAAGTCCCTAGGGAGGTTCTTTGGAGATGCTTGGAGGTGAAAAGGGTTCCGGTGGCGTACACCGGAGCTATTAAGGATATGTACGATGGAGGGAAGACTCGGGTGTGAATGGCGGGAGGAGACTCAGTGCACTTTTCGATCGAGACAGGGTTGCATCAGGGTTCGACTCTTAGTCCGTTCCTATTTGCGCTGGTGATGGACGTATTGACGTAGAGTATTCAAGGTGAAGTGCCTTGGTGTATATTATTTGCAGATAATGTAGTGCTGATTGATGAGACACGGGGGGTGTGAATGAAAAATTAGAGGTATGGAGGCAAACCCTAGAATCTAAGGGGTTCAGGTTGAGTAGGTCCAAGACAGAGTATTTGGAGTGCAAGTTTAGTGACTTAAGGCAGGAAGACGAAGAGGTGGTGAGATTGGATTCCCAAGTTGTATATAAGAAGGATAGTTTTCTTGGGTCTATGATTCAGGGGAATGGTAAGATTGACGAGGATGTCTCTAATCGTATTGGAGCTGGTTGGATGAAGTGGAGGCTTGCCTCTGGAGTGTTGTGTGATAGGAAGGTGCCCCTTAAGCTTAAAGGAAAATTCTATAGAGTGGCAGTTCGTCCAGCCATATTGTATGGAGCGGAGTGTTGCCTGTCAAGAACTCCCATATTCAAAAATTGAAGGTGGCAGAAATGAGAATGTTACGCTGAATGTGTGGGCTTACAAGAGGGGATAGAGTTAGGAATGAGATTGTTCGGGAGAAAGTGGGAGTGGCTTCGGTGGAGGACAAGATACGGGAAAGAAGGCTAAGATGATTTGGGCATGTGATGAGGAGGGGCGCAGATGCCCCAGTTCGCAGGTGTGAGAGGATAGCCTTGGATGGCTTCAGGAGGAGTAGAGGGAGCCGAAGAAATATTGGAGGGGAGTTATTAGACATGACATGGAGCAGCTTCAGCTTACCGAGAACATGACCCTAGATAGGAAGGTGTGGAGGTCGCGGATAAGGATAAAAGGCTAGGGTGAGTACATGGGTTGTAGCAAGTAATTAGGAGAGTCCCTGTTTAGCCGGGGTAGTAATCTTAGGACTGTGTCGATAGGTAGGAGCCGCTAGTCAGGAGAGATTGGGTGTGGTGGGTAGCTTTGGTTTGAGAGTGTAGGTTACTACTAGGCGGGTACCCTATTCCAGATTTCGTTTTTCTTATTTCCTATAGCTTATGGCTCTTAGTTCCCCTATCCTGTATTGCTCTGAGTTCTATTTTACTATTTCTGATTCTTTACTTCTGTTAAGCCACCCATCCTACTTCACATTTCATTACAACTTTTTTTTTTTATCTTGAGCCGGGGGTCTATTGGAAACAGCCTCTCTACTTCTTCGGGGGTAGCGGTATGGACTGCGTACCTTTTACCCTCCCCAGACCCCACTGTGTGGGAATACACTGGGCTTCTTGTTGTTGTTGGGAGTACATGTTAGGAGCATTGTTTTGGTGTCTCTTTCCTACAAGCTAAAAGTGTAGTAGAGAGCTGGAGTTGAGAATACAATTCCCTTGTCTTTTAACTAATTATCTACTTTTTATCTATGTAAGTTTCTCCACTCTTTTTTGCCATTTTCAGGAAGTAGGACTCCTAAAGATCTGTGGATATCTGACAATTTCAATCCAGCAGGAAACAGATAGTGCACGTATTGACCAGTTTAAATTCTCAAAGAAAAAAAAAAAATAGTGCACATATTGGCCCTTCAGAAGAAAATTCTCCTGCTCCAAATAAAGTCAAAGGTTCCACTTTTGGATTCTTTCTTTTGCTCAAAACTCGAAATGGGGGGCATTTGACCTTGAAAACATGTCAGAAGTATGACGCACTCCAAAATTCTGTAGAGCTGTAATAATCTAATTCTGTGATCTGTCTACAAGCAGAATTTCTTTATCTTTAATAGTGACTTGAAATGGAAGTGGGTGAACTTCTTTCTCTGATTCCCCATATCGTAACCCAAATTCATCATTTAACACTACTGACATAGTAGCTCAAGATTAATACCAAAATGTAGCATTTGGAACCCATTTGTCCTAGAGGAAACGAAGTATCATACCTGTGACCAATCATGAAGCGGACTACAATTCCCTTCTCTTTCTCCAATCGGAGAAGCTTGTCCCCTATTATATATATAATCAAACCATCAGGCAAGTTTCTTTCAAAACTAGAAAAAAAATTCAGTAGAGACCATAGGAAAACATGGACTCAACTGCACTTGGAGGTTTACCTTGAGGCATCCAAGTTTCTCTAACCGAATCTCGCCTTTTCCTACTGCTAAAAGCAGTATTAATTCCAATTACCACAAAAACTTTCTTTCTTGGAGGGCCATTTTGGGAATTAGAAAAATTCGAAGACTCATCAGGCACCTTCATTTCCCGTGTGCTCCTAGTAGCTGCCAACTCCATCTGAAGCATAGCAATTGACTTGTCCAACGATCTAAGCAGACCTCCCAAAACAGCTCACAACCATTAGTACCAAAAATAGAAAATTCTCCAACACATCTTAAATTTAGAAAACAACAAAAATGTGATGCTTAGGGAACTCACTGAATTGCTTCATGGGTTTTGTACACCTCATGCATTACATCCTTCTCATGTCCTTGTTTCTAGTATACCAACAAATTGTACAAGTTCAGGAATAGTCAGGGGAGAACACAAGCTACAAGCCAAAATAATCTTAGCACCCCAGAAAGTAAAAACTCATGAAAAATAACAAACAGAAAAATTGAACCAAACAGAGCTAAATCTCCAACAACCAACTCCAATAACCATAAAGACAAGTCATTAATACCATGTAATAGACAGATTGAACTTAGCTAATAAGCGCATAAGCTAATATTAACAAGTAGCTTCGACACCCAGAAGTCAAGAAAAAGGTCAGGAAACAGACGAACTGAAACTTGTATCAGCAATTTGCTTCAATACCCAGAAACCAAAAATTCAGGGAAAACACAACAATAGACTGATTGAACTCAACAGATGCTAAACTCAAGAGAAGCTTCAAAATCAAGAACTTAAAATTTTGCATAAACAGACAACAAATGGTGAACTCCAGAATCAGCTTCAAAATCCCCCCCAAAAAAAAAAAAAACTTAAAACTTCGCAGAAACAGACAGATTGAACTTAACAGAAGCTAAAATCCACGATTAGATTGGATATCCATAAAGCAGAAAACCAGAACACCATGGATTGAGCTCAATAGAAAGCATTGTTGGGAAGCAAACAATCCCACATCGGAAAAATAGAGGAAACATGTCCTATATTTAAAAAGTATCATCCAACTCCACTAGCATGAGGCCTTTTGGGAGGTGCCCAAAAACAAATCCGTGAGGGCTTGGCCCAAAGCGGACAATATCATACTAGTGCGGAGTTTGGATGAGGTTGCACGCGGTCCCAACAAGTGGTATCAGAGCGCAGGTTCGGGTGTGTCGGAGTAGTGGACTGCGGTTGATGTGAAGTTCCCGGTGAAAAACGACAAGACTGGAGTTCTGGAGGTGGTACCTTGTGTCGAAAGTCTTCCTAACGAGTAGTGGTCAGGCGGCGTGTCCTGTTGGGTGTTAACGGCAGTACAAGATGTTTGACAGATCATGTGAAGTGTGACCTAGTAGTTGAGATCTACGGTTGATGCCTTGTGTTGAAAGTCTTCCTCACGACTGATGGTTAGGCAGCGTGTCCCGTTGGGTGTTAACGGCAGTACTGAAGGGGATCGGAGGTCACAAGTGATGTGGTCTTGGTTTGAGGGGAGGATTGTTGGGAAGCAAACAATCCCAAATCGAAAAAATAGAGGAAACATGTCCTATATTTAAAAAGTATCATCCAACTCCATTAGCATGAGCCTTTTGGGAGGTGCTCAAAAACAAATCCATGAGGGTTTGGCCCAAAGAGGATAATATCATACTAGTGCGGAGTTTGGGTGAGGTTGCCCGCGGTCCCAACAAGCATAACAATGAAACTAACTTCAAAATAGGAACTCAAGAATTTACAAAGCAAGATAGATTTAAACACAACAGTAGTTAAATCCATAATCAACTTGAATATATAGAAATCAAGACCTGATTAGGACTAGAAAAGAGGTTAGATTTTGAATCGACAGAAACCTTCTTTTTGGAATTACAATCCTCAGAAACAACTTGAAGTTCTTGGTCCCTTCTATGCTGAGCTATCAGCTGACTTCCAGATTCAGTTGGAGACCACCATCTTCAGCAAACAAACAGATCCATTAAAACAAAAAACAGAACTTTACAAAATTCAAGATTCCAAAATCTAGAGCTACAATCATATCATCTTCACCTGTTAGAGAACAACATCCCAATGAAGAAGAAAGCAATTGAGAAGATCGGAATCCATTTTATAGATACTTTAACACTATGTCTATTCTTCATTCTTTCTATTTCCTAATTCAAGAATCAAGAAGAACAAGAACAAGATGGAGGGGTTGTAACTTATAAGGTAAAGGGTCACTATTGTCTATGGGTGTTACAGGTTTTTCATGTAAATTATTACAAAGATATGAAAAGGGATGGAGAAGAAGTTGGAGAGTTATGCCAACGTGAAAGAAGGGCGTTGATGGAGGCTATGAAGTTCTTGGTCTTGTCCCTTCCTTTATTTTTTCACTCTTTAATTTAATTTTATGTTCAATATTCTGAGAATGTTAAGAAATAGTAAAAGCATTGAAATGGGGGATTCGTTTTTCAAAGAATGTTAGGCGCACACACAAGAAGAGTAGGGAAGACAATGGTCTTGTCAAAAGTTTAGCTTTGTATGTGTCTTTTTGTACTTTCGTAGTTTGTGTCCAAAGGGGTTAACGTTAACTTCAAAGGATATGCTTGAAAACAATAGGTAATCTTTGTTAACGTCGATACCATTTGCTGAAAAGTCTAGTTTTGGTTAAAGGTGTTAAGTGAGTTCGGTCGGATCAATTCGAAATTGACCCGTTAAAATTATTCGGATTGTGGGCCAGATCGGGTCCAGGTTGGGGTTAAGTGAGTTGGGTTGGATCGGGCTCAACAGTAAACTTTTTTAAAATAACTTTAACCCGGCCCACTTAACTCAACTCGATCAAACTCACCTAAACTCGATCAAAACTGATTAAAAATTCGGTCAAAAATAAAACTTTTTTTCAATATACACTATATATACCCACATATAAACATTTTAAATACATTAAACAATATATATACACTATATATACAGTATATACTACATTAGAATTTAAAAAATATATACACAATTACACATATATACGCACAATTCAATGTATATTGCGACTTTAAAGTTTAAATAAAAATACTAAAATATATATACATTACAATATATATATATAGTTATATACTGATTTATAAAATATATACACATGTATACGTTAAATATACACGTTTATAGAGGACATATACACACATATACGCACCATTCAATATATATGTATTATTTTAAATAAAATATACTACAATATATATACATTACAATATATATATATATATATATATATATATATAGTTATATAGTTATATACTAATTTATAAAACATAATACATGTATAAGTTAAATATACACGTCTATAGAAGATATATACACACATATACGCACCATTCAATATATATGTACTATTTTAAATAAAATATACTATAATATATATACATTACAATATATATATATATATATATATATAGTTATATACTAATTTATAAAACATATTAAATATACATGTCTATAGAAGATATATACACACAAATACGCATCATTCAATGTATATGTACTAATTTAAATAAAATATCTACAATATATATACATTACAATATATATATATATATATATATATATATATATATATATATATATATATATATATATTTATAAAAAAAATACACATGTATACATTAAATATACACATCTATAGAAGATATATACACACATATACGCACCATTCAATATATATGTACTACTTTAAATAAAACATATACTACAATATATATATACACACACACTACAACATATATACAATTTATAAAACATATACACATGTATACATTAAATATACGCATCTATAGAAGATATATACACAAATATACAAAACATATGCTACTTAATATAATAAATTAATAATACTTGGTAGTAAATTAATTATATATATTAGAAGTAAGTTTTAAATTTAAAGTAGAAATTCAATTTAAATCATTAAATGAAAAAAATTACAAAGTAAGGACTAAGGAGTGAAGAAATGTTGAATTTTATTGATTGCGAAATGATTCAACATTTATAATTTACATGAATGAAAAATCTACAAATTATGCATCATTTTTCCCAACTCATTCATGTTAATATTAACGGGAACTTGCATAGGATAGTCAAAGTCAACGGGGGCAAAATCATGCATTGAACTTGATTCTGCTGAGTTCTCCCGTGAAGACATAATTTCTTCAAGTTTCAGCTCGCCGTTCAGCTCCGGTTCCATTCCTTGGTTTCTTCTTTCCGCTCTAATCCAATCTCCGAGGCAAACTAGAACATTCATTGCATTTCTTCCTAATGAGTGTCGGTTATCTCCAAGTTGTTGTCGTCCCTGACTAAAGGCGCTCTCTGATGCAACAGTTGACATTGGAACATTCAAGATGTCTCTAGCTAATCTTGAAAGTACAGGATATTGTGTTTCATTACTCCTTCACCAATCCAACGTGTTGATCAGTCATCTGCGATTCTCTGGCGGCGACCGAAGATAATATTTCAGCTCTTCCCGATAAGTTGATGTGTAAGCTCTGTCATCAACACTGTTCCAACAAGGTAAATCATAAAAGGAATCAGGAAAACCACTATGTGCTGGTCTTTTAGAAGATGATGGCTCCTCGGGAGGATGAGGAGCGACAGTTGAAGTGATATTTGTAGGTACGGCTAAATCAAATAAATCAGCATAGTGATTATATAATTTTTCTATGTATTCATTCGCATCACCCATAGCCGTCTACAAATCAGGTTGTACTTGTTCAGAATCATTGTTAGTATTTATTTCTAAGTTAGCATAAATAGTAGTACTAAAATGACACATAGTATTATATTTCATGCACGGATTTAGCATAGCACCAACCAAGTAAATAGAGGGAATCGGAATTTTTTTTTTTTAAATTTAGTAAACATGGCACCAACAACTTCTTTATAACCTTATTTATTTTTATATTCTTTGAGCAAACCAGAAATATCGGCTATATATGCCACAATGTTACAAACAGTAGGATAATAAACACCGAAAAATTCAATCATAGCTACATAAATTTTTTCTAAAACCTTAACAAGATCATTAATTACAACCCAATCAGAATCATGTAAGCATGCAATCAGCAGAATCAGCAAATGAACTGCAATGTTGGTTTAAAGCTAGTGTAATAGGAACTCTATATTTATAGCAAGTTTTTAAAAAATCATACGTAAAATTCCATCTACTATCAATTTTATCAGGCATCAATATCGGTGCAAGTCCATTTTCTTGACATTTAACTTTAAATTCTCTAATTCTTTTTCTTCGATTATTTCCTTGAATAAAACCAATAACAAGACAGATTTTTTCAATATAAAGGTCAAAAAGCTCAAGACCATCTTTTACAATTCAATTATATATATATGACATGCACATTTAATATGAAAAATTTCAGGCAACGGCGGAGATAGCTTATATTTTAATTTTTTTATAGCAGTCTTGTTGTTAGAAGCATTATCAAAAGCAATACATAAGATTTTATTTCCGTTACTATAAAATTTGGCAACTTTAACAATAGAATCAGCAATAAAATCACCAGTATGTTTACGATCTTCATCATATCAAAAAGCAAGAATACGTTTTTGCATCACAAAATTACTATCTATCCAGTGATAAGTAACGGCTAAATAATCATTTTTATTTACAGCACGATCAAATCAGAAGTTAGGAACAATCTACATTGAATATTTTTTAACAATGTTGATAAATAAAAATAACATTGTGAATGAAGTCTAAACATATCAGGTCGACAAGTACTTCTAGGAACACCATTAAACATAAGATTATAAATTGCTTGAATATAATGAATAAAGGCATCAGAAGAAGGAAAACTAAAAGGCAAACAACCCACAGCTATCATTTTACCTATTTTTTCCCGATTCCTCAATTTATTATACTTTTTGGTTACCTGACCGGTTGCTGGGTCCATTTCAGTTTGCGTTGGCCCACCAACATCCCCACCACCTAGTGCAATATTTAACTCTCTTTCGTGAACATCACCTATATGTCTTATTAATGTACTCGTACCCCCTTACTTGCCTCCATTTTTATGCTTATATATTTGTTGACAAATATTGCATTGCACCTCACTATCTGATATACGTTAAAAAAATTGTCATGCAATACTAGTTTTATGAACTCTTAGGGCACGAGGAGGACGGAAAGGGAGATTAACCGATTCAGATCTAATGTTAGTATTTTCTACTACGGGTATTTCACCAATATTTTCATCATCTTCATCTAAATTAATCGCATCTACTTTATTTTCTTCTTCTATACCGTAATTTTCCTGAGCTTTTACATAATCCATATCGTGAGCACCTACACCTAAAGGTCCACCTACTTCTTCCTCAAAAGGTTGACTAAGCGGTGTCAGAGGCACACAGGTATATCTACTACTTGAACTACCTCTACCGCTAGTAATTCGCTTTTTACTACCACTATCGCTTTCGGGACAAAATTTTTCAACACCTTTAGTAGCGAGGTTTCTTAATTTATCCATAATATAAATTAAATTAAAAAAATTCAAAATACACAAATATAATAAAATTAAATATTCAACAATTAATACACTAAATAAAAATTAAACGTACGAGATGAAACGACAATACCAAATTTTGAAAGTATCCGAAGGTTGCGACTTTAGAAACTTTCACTCGTACTTTGTAATCGCAAAATTAAAAAATTAAAGTGAGCACTTTAGGAAATTAAATTTATAGAATATTTGAGAATTGAGAATTGAGATTTGAGAGAATTAAAAATTGTGTGAAAAATGATTTGAAGGTGTAGGGTATTTATAGAAAATTTTTTGGGATTAAAAAATAATTTTAAAAGTATTTTTTTTAATTAATGGGCCCAAACTAGCCGTTTGGATCCAAAAACGGCTATATAGCCGTTGCGCCAATGGCTAGTTTGGCCCAAAATCCATTTAAAAAAAATGGGTCGGGCCGCTTAACCTGCGAGCTCCAACTGGGTTGGGTTCGGGTCGGGTTAACCAGGCCCAAAACATAAAAAACCCGGCTTGAGACCTGGTACCCTAAAGCCCTTGGACTTACTGGGCCGGGTCAAATTGGGCCGGTTTCATTAAATGGGACGGTTCGGATCGGGTCAACCCGACCCGTTTGGCAGACTTAGTTTTAGTTGACGTCTATACTCGTATTGCATTTCAAAACTATTTATTTTCGGATAGCATGCCACGCATGGATAACCTATTGGAACTATTAATAATTTTGAAAAGAAAAAGGGTTATATATACTTTTGAATTATGTAAAATGGATTAATTTTATTCTATGTTATGTGTATATGAAAAAATTAACGTTGTTAAAATTGTGAGTGTTTGTATAACAATAGTTATTTTCTTATATATTATTACATATCTCACACATTCAACCCCTTCTCCTACCCCCCCCCCCCCCCCCCCCCAAAAAAAAAAGTAAAAAAAACAAGCACAAAACTTCATCTTTACTTGTTTTGGAACAAACTGTCACGATCCAAAAACTAGATCATGATTACACTTATTGCGGCTCAACCTTGATAAGTAAGCTGATCACTTAAATTGATAAAGAAAACATGAAAATAATTAAGGCGAGACTTCTAAAATGAAGTCAAACCAGCACGAGACATAAATGAAACAAAAATCTAAAGAACATAACTAAAAACCCCAAGAAGTTGTTCAACATGTAGAACATCTTATAAATCATCTGAATACAAGTAAAATACAACGTCTGTCTTTGAAAATAAGTAAAGACATACTCCCTTCATTTCAAAATAATTAAATTATTAGGATATGACACACTCTTTAAGAAAAATGTCTAAAGACATAATTTGTAGATTACTTTTCACTTTTACCCTTTCAATGATTCTTAACCTGTTCCTTAGAAAATATGAAGCGCTTAAGAACTTCATTAAATGAAATGGTAAATATGGAAAAAAGTTCAAACAATTCTCTTGGACTTTGAAAAATTCATTTATTTGGAACACTAAAAATTCCCTCCATAATTCAATTATTTTGGAATGGAGGGAGTAATAAGGTAAGAGAATGAAACACCCTGGGTTCTGACCTTTGCAATTTTTTTGAGTTTTGAGCTTTTTGGTCATCATACGACTCACCATACTAGTCGTATGGTGTAGGTACAAATCTAGGGACCCTAGTCATATGTTAGTCAGTGTGATGTTGGCCAAGTTCTGTTCTTGATACGAGAAGCCTCTATACGAGTTGTGTGTACATGATACAAGAGGTAGGGTCCAACCGTATGTTGTCCAGTGTCTAACCTAGATATTTTCACTTAGGGTACGACCCTAGTTGCTTAGCTTGTTAGATTCTGCATGTGTGGTGGTGGGATAGTTGGATTGAACATGAGAAACCTACTGAGTTAGGAAGCCAGGGGGAACACAGTCCTAGCATACATCTCAGATTATTTACAACCAACAACATCACAACTTGTTATATTTTACGATTTACTAGAAAATCCCCCATTTACTTTCTCTCACTTTTGGCTACTTCAGCAAGTTCGAGAGACAGATTCGACCTATTCCTTATGGGATCAAACCCAACCTTGTTGGGTTACTATACTTTGACAGCGACCACATTATTTTTTTCTAGGAGGGTATAGTTTGGGCAACATTAAATTTTGGCACCATTTTCGGGGAATATGGTTGCATATTTATTGATTGAAGCTATTGTAGTTTTTGGGGTATTATTTTCCTATTCTTCTTGGAGTGTATGCTCAGTACTAGGAGTCAAGGCAATCCCTTGATCCAATTTGATCCAGAGCTAGACATAATTCTACAATAGAATCATAGGATATCATAACACGGTTGTGAAGCTCATCATGAGCTACCTCAAGATGATCCATAGGACTTGCCTCTTCTACCTCCTCAGGAGACACTAAAGCAAACCACTAAGTGGTTACTAGTAGAGGCTAATGTGAGGAGGGATAACGAGGCTGCCCAACGTGCAACTCTAGAGTTAGAGAGAAAGAGAGAGAGAGAGAAAGACAAAGACCGATAGCTAATCATCGAGAAGAACTCGATAGAGATAAAAGAGATAGAGCTCCAGTATCCTCAGCTTTTCAGTACTTGCCAACATATAAAGATCCAGATGAAGAATTAGGGTATGTAGAGTATGTAGAGCCTATTGAGACAGGAGCCATCATTCCTTCTGCATTACCACAGGGTGTGAAGTTCGACATTACTAGTGCTATGATCCTGTTGTTGAATATGAAAGGTGTGTTTGTTAGATTGCCGATTGATGATTCAAACATACACCTTATTATTTTTTTGGGGATTTGCACTTCATACACCATACCTGGGTGGATCTGGAAGATCTCAGACTCAGGTTGTTCCCATTCTCTCTAACTAGTGAATCGATATTATGGTTAGGTCAACTACCTCATGGATCCATTACTACTTAGAATGAGTTGGGAAGCAGTTTTTAGAGTATTTCGTCTTTTCGACTAGAATGCTAAAGTTAAAGGACACGATTTATAATTTTAGGTAGTTGCATTCTGAATCGATGTATGAGGCATGATTTTTATTTAAGAAGAAGTTGATGATGGTGCCTAATCACAGAATTTCAAGGAGAAATTTGCTGAAGATTTTCTATCATGTCCCGAATACTAGTTCCAGAGCTATGACAAATACTATTACTGTCGGAGCATTTATAAACCTACATTGGGAAGCAACATCAGATAGCTTAGATTGGATCTCTCTTATCGATTGAGGTAGCTTACTCGAGAGGCATAGAGAGGTACCGATACTTATGCCATAGGTGTTTCCAATGAGCCTAGGGTGTTAGGTGATTCAGTGGCTCAAGAGGTTGTATAGCTGAGGATGGAGATTGGGTTACTAATACGAAGTTTGCAATGATGAATTTTGAGAAAGTGAATGCCATGGGCGCATAAGGTATAGCTTCTAGGTCATATGATTTTAATGTGGATGAAGAGGCAAAGTATCTAGATATAGAATTAACAGGTTTTTGAGCCAAGGGCCAAGTTTCTGCTCAAGACAATTGGAACTCGAGGCAAGGGAATCAAGGTTGAAACTACTATAGGGATTGATATAGGGATCAGAGCAGAGAGATAGGGTGACTAGAGATGTGAGAATGATTATAAAGAGAAAAGTGGTGCATATGTTCCACCGGGAAACTGTGACACTAATCCAAGGATGAAGGCTATGTTTTTAAAGTTATTAAAGGGTCAGAAAAGTCAAAAAAATTGCCTTAAGAAGATTAGGCAGATATTTTAGGTTTGACCCAAAAAGTGAAACCATATGCTATTGCAATCAAGTAATTTGAGCAGCGATTTGGTTAGATGTCGATGACCTTGAATCAATGTTACCAGGCACTCTTCCAAGTAATAATGTGTAAAATCCAAAGAATGACAGTCATTATTTTAACATCACCACTCAGAGTGGTAAGGCCACCATTGATCCTCACATTTCTATAGTTAATGAAGCTACGAATGATGTCATTGATATAGATGAGACACCTGAAGCAGAATTTGAAAAGTTGGTTACTAGTTGGGAGTCATCATAAGAATCGATGGGTGTTGATAAGTATAAAGAAAAGGGGAAGGTAGTCAAGCCTGTTTTGAAGACTTTTCCACGAGCTCCCTCTTCTTTTCCTCAAATATTAAAAAAGAAACAATAGGAAATGAAGTATCAAAAGTTCTTGTCGATGTTAAAAGAACTGTGTGTTAATATTCCCCTTGTAGAAGCATTGGAGCAAATTCTTGGTTATGCTAAGTTCATGAAGGATTTGGTTACTAGAAAGTGGATGTTGAGTTTTAAGCCAACTGATAAATTCATCATTGCAGTGCCGTAGCTTCTCAATCATTGATTGAGAAGAAGGAGGGCCCTAAAATATTTACTATTCTATATACTATTAGTTTCTTCAAATTCTTTCGAGTTTTATGTGATTTGGGAGCTAGTATCAATCTGATATCGTTGGTAGTATACAAGAAGATGGGGTTCGAGGCACCAAAACCTACATCCATGAGGTTATTGATGGTTGATTGAACTGTGAAGGAACCTATTGATATTTTATGTGATGTTTTGGTGAGAGTGGAATCCTCCATATTCCTATTATTTCGCAAAGCTACACCTCAAATTAAAGATAAAGTGGTTGAAGCAAAATATTTGGGGTCGAACCCACAGGGAATACGTAGAACTATCTCTCTAGATTACTGAAATCATCGGGCAATACAAAAATTAAATGTGGGGATTTTAATGTGAATAGTAAATGGTAACAAAACTCAAATTCTCTTGGTTGTGATCAATCGGAAATGAACACTAGGCTTGTGTTCCCCTTGGCTTCTAACTCTGTAGGTTTATTGTGCTCAATTGAACTATCAAACTACTGTGCATGTAGAATCTAACAAGTTATGTATCACCAATAGACACTAAACATGCTTTGGTGAATTTTACTCATGTTCTCTCGTTCTTAGAGTGTCGCATTACTAACCGTTGCCTTGGACCCAGTTTCAACTATATCCTATTGGTCTTAAGTGATTAAATAAAGGTAATTATCTTAAGTAGATAACGATGGTTAGCTTATATCGATAATCAACTTCAAATAACTATTGTCATCTTCTTTTCCCAATCTTCTATATGTAGTTTTGATGATGAACAGCTAACTTCAAGGGACCAGGTCACTGGATATTCATGGTATAGTACAGTTGGCTTTTCACAATTTTGTCCTCTTATGTAACAAACTTACAGGTATTGCTTGTACTAAATAGAACACCTGGTCCAATGATATTTCAGCCCTAATTACTACTCATCTATAAAAAGGAAAAAGATGCTTCTTCATCAAATAGTTTTTGGCAAATACAAAAAGTGAAGAGAGGCAACAAAAAACCCATTTGAACACTGCTCAAGTTCTTAGCTGTTTGTATGTGCTTAAATAGAAATTGTTCTTGAGTGAGTTCTGATTTTTATGCGAATTACTTATGATATAAGAGTAATAACCTTTTCTTTTTGAGTAAAGAGTGCTTAGGTAGAGTTGCCTAAGTTTGTTGCTGGTTAGAGTTAACTCATGAGAGCATTTCACAATCTTGTTGTATGCTTGAAATTCAGCTCACCTAAGGCTATATAAGGTAGTTTGGTTGGGTTAAGGGGGTGGTCCTCGGTCCTAGGTGGACTTGGGATTGCCATTACGACAAGGCCCTAGTCTGGGATGCATCAGGTTGGTATCAGAGCTTAGGTTCATGGTCAAATGGGAGTCCACAAAGTCATGTTGAGTAGAGTCTCTTTTAGGGGTGTGTAGCAGGCCATACTCATAAAGGAAAGGCTGTAAGATATCTAGGAATATTTCACTTCTTTGGAATTCTTTCTTTAAGATTGACTTATCGGTAATATAATCTCCTCTAATCCTTATTTGTTCATCTTTCAAATCATGTCTCCTAGATCTGGAATATTAGAAATTTTTTCATCCTATTTAGAGATAATTCTGAAGAAGTACCTCCCATAACTGGAGTACATCTTCGATCTCATGGTCCTGTTCCTGATTGTATTGGAGTTCCTTCTTTTCCTCTTACTGCTCCTCAGGTCCCTCGGTGCAATATGATGAATGTGAGTTTCAACAATCAATACATATTATTGCCCAATTGGTTGCTCGTAGGCCAAGTAAGGTATGACCATCAATATATCTACTGAGGCTGCTAGGGTAGGATAGTTTATGAAGGTAGGTTCTTTAACTTTTATGAGAGTGAAGGTGCAGAAAGACCCACATAGCTTTCTTGATGAGATGGAGAAGATTGTTTGGGTAATGAGGGCTACTCATGTGGAAAGATTAAACTTTGTAGCTTATCAGCTCAAAGAGGTTGCTTATCTATGGTATGAGGAGTAGGATAAAGATAAGGGTGATGTAGAAGGATGATTTGTGGGAGGCCTTTTCTTATTCCTTCATGGATTGGTTCTTTCCTCAAGAGTTGAGAAAAGCTAAGATAGAGGAGTTTGTGAACCTCAGGCAAGGGAGAATGTCTGTGAAGGAGTATGATTTGAAGTTCCATAAGTTATCGAGGTATGCTCCTGATTTGGTGGTTGATATAAGGTTGAGAATGAGGAAGTTCGCTTCTAGGCATAACAGAGATCTGATTTTGGAGAGCAAGACTGCTTTGCTCATGAGGTTTATAGATATATCAAGGTTGACAGTTCATATGTAGCAGGTTGAGGATGAAAAGAGAAGGCAAACAGAATATGAAGACAGGCAGAGTAACCAGGGTAGGTTTTTTGATCTGGGTGGTGACCAATCTCAAGGTGGTAGAGATGGTGAGAAATGGTAGAAAAAGAAGTAGGGGAGTTCTGGTTCCTTGTTTACTACTACTGCTCCTTACCCCCAGCATTCGAGCAACAGGCATCATCATGGTGGTGATAATTCTCAGGTGCAGAGAGCCCAGTCTTAGGCAAGTGGAGGTCAGACTATTTCATCGTGTCCTTCTTGTCGATTTTGTGATTGTCCTTATTGGGGATTCTTTGAGGAAGGTAGGGATAAGCGCTTTAAATATGGCTAAGTAAGCCATGGGCTCAAAGATTATTCGTCCTATAAGATTGGTATGGGGGCAAATAAGAATCTGGTGACTTCATTTTCTATTCCTACATATGGTAGTGTGGAATCTACTTTCATTACTACTCCTAGTTCCAGTGCTGGTCGGAAAAGGTTGTATGCTTTGGCATTCGATCAAGAATTTAAGGCATCACTTGATGTTGTTACTGGTATCTTAGAGCTTTTCTCTCATGACATGTATTATTTATCTTGATCCAGGTTCTACCCTTTCCTATGTGACTTCTTATGTAGCTGTGTCTTTTGGTTTTGATCCAGAAATTATTTTAGATCTATTTTTTTCTACCCTGGTAAGAGATTTGATCATTGCTGAATGGGTCTATAGAGGGTATGTGGTATCTGTGCGTGGTAGGCATAATTTTAAAGATCTGTTTGAGTTGGGTATGGTAGATTTTGATATAATCTTGGGTATGGATTGGTTGCATTCTTGTTATGAAAATTTAGATTGTCAAACCCATAGGGTCGTCTTTAGGTTCCATGGTGAGCAGGAAATAGAATGGGAAGGTTGTTCCTTTGCGCTTATGGGGAGTTTATTTCTTATCTTAAAGCCCGAAGGTTAATCTCTAAATGTTTTCTTTATCACTTGGTTCAGTATAAAGATTCTAATTTGGAAGGTCCTACTTTGTCTTCGGTCCCTGTGGTTAATGAGTTTCTAGAGGTCTTTTCGGATGATCTTCTAGGTGTTTCTCCGTATACAGAAAAAGAGTTTGGTATTGATTTACTTTTGGACACTCGTCCAATTTCTATTCCTCCGTATAGAATGGCTCTAGATGAGTTAAGGAAACTCAAGGAGCAAATTAAGGATCTTCTAGATAAAGGGTTTATTTATCCTAGTGTTTCCTCATGGGGTCTACCAGTGTTGTTCGTGCACAAGAAGGATGGTTCTCATCGTATGTGCATCAACTATAGGCAGTTAAATAAGGTAAAGGTCAAGAACAAATATCCACCTCCTCAGATTGATGATTTATTTGACCAGTTGCAAGGTGCAAAGTTTTTCTCTAAGATAGATCTTCGGTCTGGGTACCATCAGTTGAAGATTAGGGAGGTGGATATCCCTAAGACAGCTTTGCACACTAGGTATAGGCATTATGAATTTTTGGTGATGTCATATGGATTGACAAATTCCTTGGCAGCATTTATGGATCTGATAAACAGGTTGTTTCGGAAGTATTTAGATCTCTTCATCATTGTGTTTACTGATTATATTCTGGTGTATTTAAAGAGTGAGATGCATCATGCTAATCATCTTCTTGTGGTGTTGCAGGCCTTAAAGGAATAATGATTGTTTACTAAGTTCTTTAAGTACAAGTTTTTGTTGAATGCTATAACTTTCTTGGGTCATGTCATTTCTAGTTAAGGGATCATGGTGGATCCATAGAAGGTGGCTATGGTGAAGAAGTGGCCTAGACCTACGACTCCATCTGATATCTAAAGCTTCTTGGGTTTAGTCGGGTATTATTGGTGGTTTGTGAGGGGTTCTCATTGATACCTGCTCCTTTGACTAGGTTGACTCAGAAGAAGGTTAAGTTTTCTTGGTCGAATGTGTGTGAAGCGATTTTTGAGAAGTTGAAGGATAAGTTGACTTCATTTCCAGTTCTAACTTTGTCGGAAGGCAATGATGGGTTTGTGGTTTATTGTGATGCATCTTGGGTTGGTCTTGGTTGCGTGTTCATGCAAAATAGAAAGGTGATAGCCAATGCTTCCAAGTATTTAAAGATGAATAAGAAGAACTATCCTACTCATGATTTGGAGTTGCTGGCTCTTGTGTTTACTTTAAAGATATGGCGGCATTATTTATATAGCATCTATGTGGATATATTTTCTAATCACATGAGTTTCCAATATGTGTTCTAGCAGAAAGAGCTTAATCTCAGGTAGGGAAGATGGCTTAAGCTACTCAACAACTATGATAAAAGTCTTTACTACCATCCAGGTAAAACTAACGTAGTTGCTGATACTCTTAGTAGGTTGTCCATAGGAAGTTTGGCTTATGTGGAAGAAGTAAAGTGGGAATTAGGGAAGGGCATTCATCGCTCGACAAATCTTGGGTTTCGTTTCTTAGACTGTATGGTGGTGTGATGGTGCAAGAAGTGGTTAGATTGTCTCTTGGTGCAGAGATTAAGGATAAGCAAGTGTTGGATTCTATCTTGATGAAAATCAAGGGTAGCATTGGTGAGAAAAAGGTGGAAGATTTTGAGATTATCGACGATGGTACTTTACGGTATAATGGGAGGTTGTGTGTTCCTTATGTAGAAGGTTTGCGGCAAAGGATATTTGCTAAGGTGCATGAGTCGCGCCGTGTTGTCTATCCTAGTTGTAATAAGATGTACCAGGATCTCAAAGAGATCTCTTCATGGAGTGGCATGAAGCAGGAAGTGGATTATTTTATATCTAAGTGCTTGGTGTGTCAACAAGTTAAGGTTGAGCACATGAGGCCTGGTGGGTTATATCAAGAGACTAAGTTTCCTAAATATAAGTGGGAGGATATTAATATAGATTTTGTTACCAGTCTTCCTTAATCTCAGAACCAATTTGATTCGATTTGGATCATTGTGGATAGGATTATGAAGTCTGCGTATTTCTTGCCTGTGTGGACTAGGTTTTCGGTGAAGGGTTATGTGACATTTATCTTCAAGAGATTGTGAAACTGTATAGGGTTCCTATTTTGAGTATTTCCTATCGTGGTACACAGTTTACATCCTACTTTGGGTGGTCTTTCCATAAAGGGTTGGGGACTAAGGTGAGTTTAAGTGCGGCTTTCCACCCGTAGTCGAATTGGCACGTAAAAAGAACTATCTAGATGTTGGAAGATATGCTTCAAGACTTTGTGATGGATTTGGTGACAATTGGGTGGATCATCGACCTTTCATACAGTTTGCTTACAACAATAGTTATTATAAGAGTATTGTTATGGCTCTTTTTAAGGCGTTATATGGTAGGAGGTGTAGATCTCCTATTGGTTGGTTTGAGCTTGATGATGCTGATTTTTTTGGTTTGGATTTGGTTCGTCAAGCAATGAAAAAGGTGAAGGTGATTCAGGATAGGCTCAAGGCTACCTAGAGTCGTCAAAAGTCGTATGCGAATGTTAGGCATAAAGACTTAGAGGTTGCAATTAGGGATAAGGTTTTCCTTAAGGTGTCTCTTATGAAGGGAGTAGTGCGGTTGGCAAAAACAGAATGATCAGTCCTCGATAAATTAGTCCTTATGAGATTTTGTGGAGAGCGGGCAATATTGCGTATCAATTGGAGTTGCCATGTAGTTTGAGTTTGGTATATCTGGTATTTCATGTTTCTATGTTGAGAAAGTGTGTCGGTGATTCATCTTTTCTTGTGCTTTTAGAAGAGTTGGATATCTTGGATTTTTTGTCTTATGAAGAGGTCACATTTGAGATATTGGATGGGCAGGTTCGTCGGTTGCGGACCAAGGATGTGGCTTTGGTTGAGGTTCTATGGCGGAATCACAAGGTGGAAGAGGGAACTCTTGCTTGTTTTTAACTTATACATGAAACTGAAAATAGTATAAAAGGTTTACAAAGGTTAAAGACTAATTGGTTATGCTTCTGGAGAACATAGTAGTCTCCCAAGAGGTTAACATGGTAAACAGAAAGGGTACCAAGAGTCCTCTTAATCTAAATGGTTTGGCTATGGGTAATGCTTGCAAGTACGGTGGTATGATAATACCACTAGTTTATCAAATAGACTTAGTTAATAAATGGATAATCGGATTGTTTGGACTTGGTATAAATTGGGCATTAATGGTGATAAGTGTAAACTAAGTCGTGGAAGGTGGCGATCCTAGGGGGATCAAAATTGGAAATTCATATTTACCGATATGAGGGGTCTTTGATGGCCACGTGAGAGTGTCACATTTATATTAGAGGGATGTACTAGTCATCCTAGGGTTATTTCCTAGTTGTGCGGCTACATGTACTAGGACCCTTTTAGCAAGGGGAGCTGAACCCATATGGCCCGTGAGTGGAGGACAGCTAAGCTACATTACCCAGGTTAAGGTTTTAAATGGCATGCTAAACCCGAACCCTTTTCCCAACATTTATTTATGTATGTATGGTTGTTTGCATTGGATTTTTTCACTTGGTTTTGATAACTTGCATTACTGTATCCTTATCCCAAGATTCATGATAGTGTTCTCCTACTAACCCGTCTACTGGCAGTTGTATACCTACGCTATGTAGGAACCAGATGTTCGACTGCTCCCTTATGGTACTTGATTTGGGAAGAGCTTATTAGACTAAAGTGGTGAGATTCCATTCTTTTGAAAGGAATTATTTTATGTTGGACATTCTTAGACTTTTTATTGTATTTTTGAATATTGGTTTTGTCCATGGATAGGGGCAAGTTCCAACAGGATATTTGTATTCTATTAGATAAAGGCTGTGTGGTGCTTTTGGGGGTTAGAATAGGTGGGATCAATATCGGTGTCGGCCTTGGCATCGAGATGGATGTTGGGGCTTACACCCTTAGACGATATTATTGGTTGTTCCATCGTATTAGATTTTGGGTTTGACTTTCATGTTATGTTTTGATATTCTCTTTGATTTGGAATGGTATGGATGGTTGGTTTGGTAAGGACAAACTTGGTTGGGTCGGTCATGGTTGTGACCCTATCGCAAAGTCTTTACGAGAGCATTGTGCAATCATGTTATGTGATCAAAATTCAGCTTACAAAAGGTTGTACAAGGTGGTTGGGTTGGGTTAAGGGGGTGGTCCCCGGTCCTAGGTGGACTTGGGATGCCCATTACAATAAGGCCCCGGTCCAGGCTGCATCATGTTACATGTAATTCAAGTATCTTTCTGTAGTTTTATCATGATGTAAACTTTATCAGTATTACATAAATTCAGACTTTCTCATGATCATGCTTTTGCTCAGTAAATTTAGTTTTTATACACTTTAAATCAGTTGCTCAAGCAATATACCAATTCATGTGTAAGCTTGGGATCACTTATGGTTCCAAGTACCGTGTTACAACTAGGGGTAGTCTCGGGTAATGATAGGCATAATCACCTCACTAAACTTGTTCCTAATATAGAAATGACAACCTCAGAGTAGTATGGCTTGGGATTAAAATCTAGTATTATGTGGACTAGTGTTTAATAATGGATTATGATATGTGAATTGGTGGATTTTAGTGGTTAATGTGGTTAGAGCACAAGTTACAGAACTCTTAGAAATATTTGGTACGTCCAACTAGTTAGTAGAACTCTGTTTGGAGCGATCATTGTGAAAGAGTTAGTTCAAAATGTCAAATTTCCAAAAGTGTTTTGTGAAATGTCCTGAACTAGGATCAAGTACCAAGTTACTGCCTAGGCGATTACAATAAAAGATTCACCATTACAACAATACTACTATAGCTATAAAAGTGCCACCATAATGATACACAGTGTCATCCCCCCGCTATTTTTGTTGTCACCCCAAATATTTGTGCATTGTAATATGGTGAGGTGTTTTGAGTATCATAGATAACCCATTACATAAATTTTACTATTAATCATATTCTTTGAGTTATAATGGTTACGAGTTATGCCTAGGACTTAATGTTCATGGAGCGTAGGTTGGTTGTCTTGCTATTTTAGTGTTATTTATCGGAGGATGCATTAGTTTCATAACCGTTAGGTACACCAAACTTTAAGAATCGTGCGAGGAACTCTCTTTTTTACCAATGACCATTCGTGGATGAACGGAGGGTAAACTGGTATCTAATGTAATAATCCAAGATTTTGTTATGTTGAAAAACATTCCAGAAAACTTTTATGACAAATACACTACTCCAACCAGACCTTATTGAATTTGATTTGGGGAGGGGGGTGAATTAAGGCCCAATGTAATTAGGCAAAGAATTCAATAGAAAATGGGCAAGCCTGCGGCCTACCAGTATAGTGGTAACTCGACAGTGGCTATACCAAATTTCAATACAACTCCTTTTTATTTTTAGCCTCCTAGGTTATTTTTCCCACCAAAAACACCTTGAGTAAACCCATGTAACACTCTGTATTTCCCTAGCATAATATAACTCCCAATACATAAGTATTCATATATGAAATTTTTGAAACACTCATTATTTTTCAGTTTAGATCCTGCAATTGCGTAGGAAATTCAATTAGCTTTCTAGCGATATAAAATTCGCTTAAATTCGATAACCGAGTAAGAATTTATGGAGATTTTAAGTTTCAGTTGCAAAACCCCATCATTTTAACCTCTAACATGTTGCGAAGCAGGACAATCTCCCATTTGGAAAAATCCAATAAGAGGCTGCGATCCTGGCGCATCGCATCGTAGGTTAATTTGATATTTGTCAATTTCCAGTGGGCGTCCGCGATCATGGAGCGTCGTGGAGATGGCCAAAATGGAATCCATAGGCTTACCGTGATGGTGGCGCGTTGTGGCATTTGTCCAGGTCCCTGTTGTCCCTTTTCCAGTGGCTTAATGTGATAGTGGCGCGTCTTGCCAAGGCCAAAAATCAAGATTTCAGTTTCCAGCTTGTGTTTTTAAATTCGTTTAAGGGTATTTGGGTCTTTTTCCTAAGTCCTAAACTCGCACTAAACATGAAATTTAACCCCTAATCCCCCATGTTTTAATATTGTCATTCTTCAAATTAGATCATGATTTAGTGTTATAGATGTTGAAGTCATGCTTTTATTTCAAGTTTTATACTATTCCCATTAATTGACTAAACTATGAAGTACAAGTGTTGTATAAAATGCCTACAAGTGTGATTTATTTAATAAGAGCCTTCAAGTTTTGGCCTTCAAGATTTAGTGTATTTTTAGTATTATTGTTTAGAGTCCTGGGGGTATTGAATACCCGAAAACCATAGCTTTTTATTTAGTCTAGTCTCAGTACCTTACAGAATAGTCTTTAGATTATGTTATGAGCATTATCAGAATAGTCAGATGTCAGTTATTCAACTCAGAATAGTCTAGTATCTCAGTGTCTTACACTTGGAAGTAGGATTTAGCATCGAGTAAGTGTAGGGATGGCAACTGCGCCATCAGATAGGTAGAGTCATTAGTAGCAGTCCGTATACTCTAAACTACGTAGCCAGCGTAGGATATGAGTAGTCACCCGTCAGATTAGGCTTGACTTTCTTGCAGGAGTCACCCATCAGTTCAGGCTTAACACCCTTAGTCCTTTGGACATTATATCAGTTTAGTGGATCCACACAGCCATTATTAGTAACCTTGGCATGGTATTAACACCCTTCCAACTGGGGTTACAGGTTAGACACCGATTAGCTTAAATTGGTAAATATCGGTTTAACAATACCTCCTACAGTCTCAGAAATAGTCTTAGTTATAGTCCCAACTCAGGTATTTAGTCTTAGTATTATTTGACCAAAGCATACAGATTTCAGTTATCTTAGTGTATCAGTATTTATAGATTTTACTTAGTTCAAGTTAAATGCTTGGTCATGCATCCGCAGTATTTATAGATTTTCTTGCATTTTCAGTATCGACAGATTTCATACTCTTTATTTAGTACTCTATGATTTACATGTATAACCAGTTAATTATTATCAATCCTATTCAAAAGACTATGCATATCAGCCTACCTTATTTAGCATACCAGTACATTTAAAGTACTAATTGCATACTTTTTGTTTTGCACTATGATGTCTCATATCATAGGTGCTAACGCTCAGTTCTCAAATCCCACCTAGATTCTCTGATTTATCAGTTTTACAGTAGTAGTGGTGAGTCCTCATCATCTGACAACAAATTATATTACTTTATGTCTTTATCTTAGTAGTTAATAGAGTTAGTTGGGGTCTGTCCCATGAACTCACAATATCCAGTTTAGAGGCTTTTCAGACACTACAGTTAGCTATTCAGACTATTCAGATTTCAGTATTTTTATCTGATTCATAATTCAGTAGTTATTTCATTATTAAACCTTATGGCATTTCAGTTATTCTTCTGCATTCATGATTATATTATTCAGTGCTCATAGAAGGTACCAGCTCATGGGTTAGCTTATGGTCTCTCAGGACCGTAAGCATCATGTAATGACTAGGGGGTAGTCTCGGGTTCTTACAAACATGGTATCAGAGCCTAAGGTTTTAAAGTGTCATAGAAAGTCTAAAAGCCTTGTCGAGTAGAGTCTTGTGCATGGATGTGTAGCGTGCCACACTTTATGGACTTGAGGATACAAGGCATTTAGGATAAATTTTATTCATGTCGTGTGATAGAGCATGAGCTTAAGTTAAACTCTCAGTCTAATCTGTTTCCTCCTTCCGTTTATAGAACATGCCTCCCAAGAAGAACGAAAGAAGAACAGGAACTCAGCCATCCCCTCAGCCCATCAAGGCAGATCTTCTGAACGAGCATATCTCTTATACAAAATTCAAGGTTGCATTCACTACTCTATCAAACTCCATAGCAGCACAGAATGAATTTCTAGCTGTTGTTCCGACCAACCCATTGGACAATACTGCTGCAACCAGAATTCAGGATTTCACCTGGATGAATCCTTCTTCTTTCATGGGATCCAAGTCTAAAGAAGATCTACAGGAATTCTTAGATATGGTTCAAAAGGTTATGGATGCTATGGGCGTGGCGTCTATGAAGAGTGCCAAGTTGGCTGTATATCAATTGCAGGATGTAGCCCATACTTGGTTTAAGGAGTGGAAAGTTGATAGAGGTGTTGATGCAGGGCCTATAGAATGGAAAGAGTTTGCCACGACTTTCTTGGATAGATTCTTTCCATTAGAGTTTATCAGAGGTCTTCAGCCGTAGCACCCTCTTCATCCAGTGCCCCAGTACCCAAATTTAAAAATAATAATAGGTAGAGGGAATCATGCTCTAAGTCCCAGATCAGTGTTAGCAGTGCTCGTACCAATCCTTTATGTCAGAAGTGTGGAAGACACCATCAGGGTGAGTGTAGAGTGAGTAGTGATGTGTGATTTGGGTATGGCAAGCCAAGTTATCAGATTCAGGAGTGTCTGAAATTGCTCAAAAAGGTAGGGATATGCGCTAACAGGGCTATTCCCATCAGTCGCTAGTTCCATCCAATAACCCAACTCAGTAGGGTGTCGATTTTAGTGTTACTAGTGGTTAGTATTGGAACAGATTATGTGCTTTTTACTCTCGCCAAGGTCAAGAAAATTCTCCTGACGTAGTTATTGGTACGTTGCAGGTCTTTCACTTACATGTTTATGCTTTACTAGACCCTAGAGCTTTTTTTTGTAACTCCATATATAGCTGTCAATTTCGGAGTCAGTCCTAAAACTCTAGCAGAGCCCTTTTAGTATCTACCCGAGTAGGCATTTCCATTGTCGCCAGACAGGTATACAGAAATTGTCCGGTCATAATATTTTAGAAATTTACCTTAGTTCATCTCATGGAGTTAGAGATAATGGATTTTGATGTCATTCTCGGCATTGATTGGATTCTCTCATGCTATGCCTCAGTTGATTAGTTAATTTTCAGTTCTCAAATGAACCAGTCCTTGAATGGAGAGGTAGTACTACAACTCTTATGGGTTAGTTGATCTCGTACCTTAGAGCTAGAAATATGATATCCAAGGGGTGTGTCTACCATCTTGTACGAGTCAAAGACTCTAACTCAGAAACATCTACTTTTGAGTCACTTCCAGTAGTTTATGAATTCTTAGACATTTTTCCTAAAGATCTCTTCAAAGTTCCTCCCGAAAGGGAAATCAACTTTGGAATAGCCCTTCTCCAAGACACTCAGCCTATATCTATTCCTCCATATAGAATGACTCTAGTTAAACTCAAAGAGATAAAAGTACAGTTGAAAGATCTCTTAGTTAAGGGATTCATCAGACCCAGCGTCTCCTTGTGGGGTACATCTATTTTATTCGTGCGTAAGAAAGACAGTTCTCTTAGAATGTGTATTGACTACCGTCAGCTGAACAAGGTCACAGTCAATAATAAATATCCACTTCCTAGAATCAATGATTTATTCGACCAACTTTAGGGTGTCAGTTACTTTTTCAAGATAGACCTCAGATTAGGCTATTATTAGCTTAGGATCATGGATTGTGACATTCCAAAAATAGATTTCCGAACTTTATATGGTCAATTAGAATTTCTAGTCATGTCCTTTAGTCTTACAGATGCCCCAGCAGCCTTCATGGACTTGATGAACTGAGTGTTCAAGCAGTAGTTGGACATGTTTATCATAGTCTTTTTTTATGACATTCCTGTTTATTCCCGTAGCAAAAATGAGAATGCAGACCACCTCAGAATAGTCCTTCAGACTCTTAGAGCTCGCTAGCTATTTGCTAAATTTAGTAAGTGTGAATTCTGGCTAAGATTAGTAGCTTTCCTTGGCCATATCTCTTCTGGTAATAGAATTAGAGTTGATCCTCAAAAGATTGAGGCAGTGAGAAACTTGCTTATACCTATCTCTCCATCAAATATTAGGTGTTTCTTGGGTTTAGCTAGCTATTACCGTCGGTTTGTTAAAGGGTTTTCTTCTATTGCATCCCCTATGTCCATATTGACTCAGAAAAAAGTTAAGTTTCAGTGGTTAGATTTATATGAGAACAGTTTTCAGGAGTTGAAGACTCGACTCACCTCATCCCCAGTTCTTACTCTACCAGACTGTTTAGATAGTTTTGTCATGTACTGTGATACATCCAGAGTAGGTTTCAGTGTGTCCTCATGCAGAGAGGTAAGGTTATAGCCTACGCCTCCAGATAGCTTAGGCCTCATGAAAAGAATTATCAAACTCATGATCTTAAGCTAACAGCAGTAGTATTCGCCTTAAAGATTTGGAGGCATTACTTGTATGGAGTGCATATAGATTTATTCACAGATCATAAAAGCCTTCAGTATGTGCTCTCTTAGAAAAATTTAAATTTGCGTCAGAGAAGGAGGTTAGAGTTACTAAAAGATAATGACATGAGTATTCGATATCATCCGGGTAAGGCTAATGTAGTAGATGATGCTCTCAGTAGAATATTTATGGGTGGTGTAGCTCATGTTGAGGATAGTAAGAAGAAGTTAGTTCAGGAAGTTCATCAGCTTACCCGACTAGGTGTTCTTTTACTCGATTCAGCAAAAGGTAGTGTATAGGTGCAGAGTAGCTCAGAGTCATCTCTAGTTTCCAAGGTAAAGGAAAATCAGGATAGAGATCCCAGTCTATTTAAGTTGAAAAAATTAGTCAGAGATCCGAAAGTGGAGGTTTTCTCCCAAGGGGGAGATGGTGTTTTGCGTTGTCAGGGTAGATTGTGTATGCCTTGTGTAGATGATTGGAGGCAGCAAATTCTTGCAAAAGCACATGGTGAGAATTACTCTATTTATCCTGGGGACACTAAGATGTACCGCGATTTATGGGAGATCTATTGGGGGAGTGGGATAAAAAGAGATATTGTAGAGTTTATAGCTAAGTGCTCTACATTCCAATAAGTTAATAGTGAGCACCAAAATCCTAGTGGGTCCATACAGGAGTTCAGTATTTCCATGTGGAAATGGGAGGAGGTGAACATAGACTTTGTGAAAGGTTTGCCTCGTACCTGTCATCAGCATGACTCTATTTGGGTTATCATAAATAGGATGATCAAATCAACTCATTCTTACTAGTCCATACCTCTTATACAGCTGAGGACTATGCCTATCTCAGAGAGTTGGTTAGGTTATATTGTGTTTCCTTATCTTTAATCTCAGACAGAGGTACCTAATTTACCTTTCACTTTTGGAAAGCATTCCAAAAGAGTCTTGGTAACCAAGTCCACCTTAGTATAGCCTTCTACCCTCATATAGTAGGTCAAGCAGAATGGACCATTCAGACTCTTGAGGATATGCTGAGAGCATGTGTTGTTGATTTCAGAGGTAGTTTGGATTACCATTTGTCTTTGACTGAATTCGCATACAATTACAACTATCATTCCAGTATCTGTATGAGTCATTTTGAGACTCTCTATGGTAGGAGATGCAGATCTCCAATTGGTTGGTTTGAAGTAGGTAAGGTTGCAGTAGTAGGGACTGACTTGGTGTTTGATGCATTAGAGAAGGTTCAATTGATTAGAGAAAGGCTTAGGGCTACCAAGAACCAACAAAAATCATATGTAGATGTGAGGAGAAAAGATCTCGAGTTTGAGGTCAATGATCTTGTGTTCTTGAAAATCTCTCCCATGAAGGGAGTGAGGAGATTCAGCAAGAAAGGGAAACTCAATCCCTGATTTGTCGGTCCCTTCAGAATTCTTAGTCATTTTCAAAAGGTAGCTTACGAGCATGAGTTGCCTTCAGATTTATTTTCTAGTACACCCAGTGTTCCATGTCTCGTTGTTGAAAAAGTGTACTGATGATCCAATTGTAGTTGTTCCCTTAGAAAGTGTAGATATTCAGAACAGTCTTTTCTTTGAGGAAGTTCCAGTCGAAATTATTGATCATCAAGTTTGTAGACTAAGGAACAAAGAAGTTTCTCTAGTCAAAGTTCTTTGTCAAAATCAGTCCATTGAGGGAGCCACTTGGGAAGCAGAGGCAGATATGCGGACCAAGTACCCTCATCTTTTCTTTGTGAATCCAAATTCAGTATAAGGTACCAAATCTTCTTAAGATTTTTCTCTATCATGCTTAATTTCAGTGCACATCATGTTAATGTCAGTTGTGCATTCATGAATTAGTTCAGTCATGAATTCCATGCATCAAACATGCATATTCAGTATGTAAGCTCAGTTCATCAGTTTCCTCAGCTTAAACAGTTTCATTCGGAGATAAATAATCCCAAGGGGGAGATATTATAACACCCCATATTTCCCTAGCATAATATAAGTCCTAATACATAAGTATTCATATATGAAATTTTTGAAACGCTCATTATTTTTTAATTTAGAGCCTACCATTGGGTAGAAATTCAATTAGCTTTCCAACGATATAAAATTCGCCTAAATTCGATAACCGGATAAGAAGTTATGGAGATTTTAAATTTTAGTTGCAAAACCCCATCATTTTAACCTCTAGTGCATCGCGGAGCAGGACAATCTCCCATTTGGAAAAATTCAGTAAAGGTACGTGATCCTGGTACATCACGCCATAGGTAAATTTGACATTTGTCAATTTTTAGTGGGCCTCCGCGATTATGGCGCGTCGTGGAGATGGCTAAAATGGCATCCACAGGCTTACCACGATGGTGGCGTGTCACGGTGTTTGTCCAGGTCCCAGTTGTCCCTTTTACAGTGGCTTAGCGTGATAGTGGCGCGTCACTCCAAGGCCAAAAATTGAGATTTCAATTTCCAGCTTTTATTTCAAGTTTTATACTATTCCCATGAATTGACTAAACTATGAAGTACAAGTGTTGTATAAAATGCCTACAAGAGTGATTTATTTAATAAGAGCCTTCAAGTTTTGGCCTTCAAGATTTAGTGTATTTTTAGTATTGTTATTTTGAGTACTGGAGGCATTGAATACCAGAAAACCATAGTTGTTTAATTAGTCTAGTCTTAGTATCTTACAGAATAGTCTTCAGATTATGTTATGAGCATTATCAGAATAGTCAAATATCAGTTATTCAACTCTGAACAGTCTTGTATCTTAGTGTCTTTCAGTTGCGAGTAGGATTTAGCATCGAGTAAGTGTAGGGATGGTGACTTCGCCATCAGATAGGCAGAGTTGTTAGTAGAAGTCCCTATACTCCAGAACTATGTAGCTAGTGTAGGATATGAGTAGTAACGCGTCAGATTTGGCGTGACTTTCTCGTACGGGTCCCCCGTCAGTTAAGGCTTGACACCTTTAGTCCTTTGGACATTATATCAGTTTTTTTGGATCCATACAGCCATTGTTAGTACCCGTAGTATGGTAATAACACCCTTATAACAGGGGTTATAGGTTGGACCTCGATTAGCTTAAATTGGGGAATGTCGGTTAGATAATACCTCCCATAGTCTCAAAAATAGTCTCAGTTATAGTCACAGCTCAGTTATTCAATATTAGTATTGTTTGACCTAAGATACAGATATCAGTTATCTCAGTATATCAGTATTTACAGATTTTACTCAGTTTATGTTATATGCTTGGTCATGCATCCACAGTATTTGCAGATTTTCCTATATTTTCAGTATCTACAGATTCCATGCTCTTTATTCAGTACTCCATGCTTTACATGTATGTCCAGTTAATTATTATCATTCCTATTTATGAGACCATGTATATCTGCCTACCTCTTTTAGCATACAGTACATTCTAAGTACTGATCGCATACCTTTTCTTTTGCGCTAAGATGTCTTATATTATAGGTGCTGACGCTCAATTCCTGGATCGCGCCTAGAATCTCAGATTTATCAGCAGTACAGTAGTAGTGGTGATTCCTCATCCTCCGAGGACATATTATATTACTTTATGTCTTTATCTTAGTAGTTAGTAGAGTTAGTTGGGGCCTGTCCCATCAACTCACAGTATCCAGTTTAGAGGCTTTTCAGACACTATAGTTAGCTATTCATATTTTAGTTTTTTTATCAGATTCATAACTCAGTAATTATTTCATTATTAAAACCTTATGGTATTACAGCTATTCTTCTGTATTCATGATTATATTATTCAGTGCTTACAAGAGGTACCAGCTCATGGGTTAGCTTGTGGTCTCTTGGGACCGTAAGCACCGTGTAATGGCTAGGGGGCAGTCTCGGGTTGTTACAACCCATCTCTAAAAATATAATATTCTGAAGTTCTCGATACACGAGGGTAATTTTGAGGCACACTTGGTAGGCACCCGACATGGGATGATGCTTAGTGCGTGTATGATAACTCTCTCTTCTTAGTAGTAATATTTTTATCAATAAGATAGGTTATGATCATATTAGAGTAGATGTTGGAAATATGCACTTAATTTGATAGTATTGACGGGAGGTTTTATGTCTTAATCCTTGATGCATGATGTTTGGATGAATGAAATTGAAATAAAATTGGTTAGACTTTAATATTATAGTGGACTATTTTTATACTTAGCTGGTGCAATAATTTTGGCATGAATTTAGCGGAGTGTGATGAGAATTATAATAGGTTGAATGAATGAAATTAGCTTTAAATATACAATGGGGTTATGGTGGTAAAAAGGGGGAAATGAGATGATTGAGATTAAAGAAGGTTGTTCATAGCAATTCAAGCTAACCCATGACTGGTATTAAGAAGTGTTAATGAGGTTTAAGTATGATGGGAGGTCTAATTTAGTAAAGTTACTCAAGTTGAGTATTGTAAGGGTTGGTTAAGTAGATGGGGCAGATTGTTGGGTAGCCTAATAACAAGGTACGTGGTAAGGTAATGTATCTCAAAAGAGGGTTGATAAAGCTCTAAGTGTAGAAGTAGAAGGGCCAAGCCTTAGTGGTTTGAGTTGGGATATTAGTAAAGAAGGTGAGAAAGACTGGAAATACGGATAGGAAACATAAACCCTAACTTAATTCAACTAGAAGCTAAAAGTCAGTATATCAAAATTTTACCTATAATGACAAAATCTGAAGCAAGAGTCCTTGATCTACCTGAAGAAGTATGAATCTGAATGCATTTGACCTCGAACTGAGCATTTGAATGGCCAACGAAAGTACCAAGGGAACAACATCTAGCTTAATATGCCACAAGCCTATGAGACTGATTTGGCTACACTGACTACTCAATAATCCCACACTTGGGACACTCTATGGACCAATGACTGGTCTTTATATAGTCGTAACAATACTATGAAGCTCTAACCTTAAGAGAAACATAAGTTGAATCCAACTGGATGACCAACTTATACCATGGATACTCCCTAGACCAACCTCTCCACAATCATAACATGCCCCTATAACTCTTTGATTCAATGTACCTATTGACCTAGAATGGCTTCCATGGACTAAACACCTAGACTAAAAACCCCATAACACCCGACCATAACTTTGTCTAGTGACACTGTCCCTACTATATAAGAGTCACCTTTAATAGGAGATGCTATCTAAGTGGACCTGATAGGCTACAAGTGATGTTGACCTCTACTAGGAGGATTCCTACCTCTAGATAGAATATCACTAACATTGTACTATTGATATGGCCTCTTATCGCTACCCATGTACATATCAAGACATGCCCTCCTTGTAGTCCTTACGTAACATGGCCTCTTATTAATTCATTATGTCGTACATTAACACAAGTTCTATCTTTATTCTTTTCAATGGGGAGAGGATTAACTTCTTACTTCCCTCTAGAAGGATAAGACTAGGAGACCGATATCTCGCTATCTTTTTATTTTCTATATGGAGAGACTATCGAGAGATATATCAAGAATGTTACCAATGTAAAAATTAGCCCCCCATAAAAAACAACATCCTTGGTAAAAGAATCTCCCACCTCTTATTTCCATATAACCTTACTCTTTTTACCAGAGCCAATCTAAAAATCTACAACATTATCATTGACATTCTAAACTTTTTCAGCAACCATTTTGTCAGAAAATTAACTTTCAGAGTCAAAAGTGGTTTTCTCTTTAAATTGCACCACTAATCCGGTAAAACTGCTCTCTTCCACTCTTGAAATTAAAGATATAAGATCCTTTTATAAATACCTAGGATTTCGTATCTTCCACAAGAGTCCTACTAAAGGGGACTTTTAGTTCATCATTGACAATATGCATACAAGAATAGCTAGGTGGAAGAGCATGTTATTTAATATGGATAGTAGGAACATCTTTACTAAATCCTTCCTTGGAAACATACCTAACCATGTAATGTAGTTCATTAGGCTTCCTTCTTACATTCTTAAAATCATTAATAAAATCCAGAGAAATTTTATCTGGGGAAATAAACAAATAATCCATAGCCCCTACTATTAGTGGTACCAATATAAAGGTAGATGACATCCATAGCACTGAAAAATTGAAACACCTTTCTTCTCTCTATATTCTTAGCTTCTAACAACATAATTTTTTACATAGCTGCTTCATACCTAACTAAATCATTTGAGG